>NC_091678.1:6060606-6363636 GCF_030179915.1 Drosophila takahashii | reverse complement strand
TTAAATTATAGAATTTCCTAAGAACCAAAGTCATTACGATGTTTTATTAATTAGGATGGAAATTTTACAATTAAGTAGAATGTTTTGAAAAATATATTTAATGGTTTCCATAAGGTTTTGGTACTCTGAATAACTTAAAGGTTTATAATTTCTATCGAAACCATCTTAGTTGTAATAATTTCCTTGTTCACCTATTTAAGATTTTTTTTCTAATGCATTTTAAAAGGCGAAAGGATAAAAGCTAGACAGGTGGTCTCATCTTGCACCTCTGACTTGAAGCTTCTTTTGGCCATCGTGAAACCAACCGCAGCTGTTGCACCTGTCTACATAGCTCACCTTTGTCTCCTAACCCTTTTCCCCCTTTTTGTTCGCCTCCTTCCCTTTTTTTGGCAAGGATGCTTTACATTTTTGTGGCAAGGATGCAAACTTGTATCCTTTGCATGCGGGCAGCCCGCACAAGCCGCATGGCACAACTTTGATGGCAAACAGATGTTTGCCACTCACTTGCATATGGGGGGTATATCCATCCCCATCCCCATCTACGCCCCCTCTAACCACACCCCCTTCTTTTCCACCATCCCCTCATCAAGGCGGTGTGACATTAAATGTCGCTTAATTTGAGTGCCTCTTGGCAGCAGCAGCTGTTGCCGATGGGATCCCGAATGGGGCAAGGATGTTGGCAACATTCGGCACTGCGGGTTCTTTGGCTGCATTAGAAAACCACAAATGCAGAGGAAAAAAGGAAAAATCATCAGCCAGGAGCATTATTCACACCCAGAAATGCGAGAGGGAAGTGAGAAATAAATTCTTGAAATTCTCCAGACATGAATTGCGGTTGCATTTTTGCAATTTATCGATTTACAATTAAGTGAGAGAACTGCAATCGAAAGCAGAGGGGATTTTTGGGGTAGGAATGTTATGTTCAATGGTAATTAAATTTCATTTTGTTAAAATAAATTGGAATGCTGAAAATTCACAATAATTGCTTGGCTATAAATATTCTATAATAATAGAGCGAGGAAAATAAATGGAATTTTCTTAGTTTAACAAGTGAACATAGTTTTTAGTTGTTTAATTAATGGAATTCGAATATATTGTTAAGCAACCTCCTATCTCAGTTTTTGTATACTTTAAAGAGCCCCGACTTTAATATGGAAAATCACAATTGTGTGACATAATTTCAGGCAAGCGTCGACAAAATGCATATTCAAATGCTATTTCGATTGGTGAATTAAAAGTCATTGCTGTGCAGGCTATCAACGGAAATTTATGCCATACAAATGCATTTGCACAATGGTTATGCAAATAACTGCAGGCGAATGCCCGCCAAAAAACCCTTAACCTACTTCCGGTTCGGGATGGCATAAATTCCATTATTTATTCATTAATTTAAGGCTCAACCAGGCCTGAACTTAATCAAAATTTGCTGGCTGCCGCACATACCATAATCGTAGTTTCCATAGTTTCGTTATTTGATTTCTCGTCTGTTTCGGGCAATTTAATTAAGCACTCCGCCTTTTTGTTCCTAGCTGGCAGGCGGAAAACTGCATTTTCCCCTCGACCTTATACGTGAAAATCCACAAAAAGCAATTTGCAACTTTAATGCACACCCACACACACTCGCGGGGCGGGGAATCCCACCGACACGCCCACTGAAAAGCAGTGAAAAATACACTGACATGAGCCTGCAACTTTTACCTCTGATTCTCGACTTTTTTTCGGATTATTTTTTGCTTTGGCTGCATCTAACTGGGTAAAGAGAAGCCAAATTGGGTTAAAACCATAATGCCAAAGTATTAATGTTGCACTTAGTGGACGAAGGGGCTTTCCGGGGGGTGAAACCGCAAACATGAATTGGTTTAGGTAACCGTTACCTGTATATATATATAGGTGTACAGGTATATGTATGTGTGGCAAACGTGGCAGAAAACATTTGCCAACTGCCATCAGCACAGACTGCATAGATTGCAATGGAAAGCTTTTCTCTGGGGCCCGGGCAATTAATGGCCCGAAAGGCAAAACAGAGAAAGGGTAGAAATAGGCAGTTCCAACTGCTTATATTAGGCAGATAAAATACCCTATACCTACAAAAACTTGAGCTTTTTAGAGCATAAAATTATAATAATGTATTTTGGTTAAAAATATATTTTGGTTTAAATAATAAGGACATTGTAAATAGTTTTAATGCGCGGATCAACGTGGGTAAAAATTTAAAGGGATTGTGGTATTCAAAAAGTATGCAACAAAATATTTGTATTGAAATCACACCCACTAAACACAAATCCTGGATAAGCCACTGATGGTGTTAAAATTGTATAATTCAGTTAATTTAATAACTGATTTTTCAACATTTTTAAATTTGCCTTGTGTTTGTTTCTAGCAATATTTATATAACCCTCCAGTAATAACTGACTAGAAACTAAGCCAGGCTATACTTTATTCATGAATTCCCGTGGGGTGTAAAAGGTTTTCCTCTGTGGAAAGCAAACACCTGCTCACAATTGTTAGGCTCTGCACGAGGGTATGGAAATTCGGAAAACGCAGGTTGAACATGGAATATTTGCTTGCCTAGGCTCGCACACATGCATACATTAGCAGGATACCACCCCTTCCCTTTCGCACTCCCGCTACCTTCCATTGGGGTCTCTCTCTCTTTCGCGCACTGGCAACATGAAAATTCGCATAAACAAATTTACACGAACGAAGCTGCAACACTTTGGCATTTGCCAATTGGAGTTTCGAGTTCGCATTTGTATTCATGTGCGTTTGTGTGAGTGTCACTGCAGGTGTGTGTATCTGTGTGGGCAATCGTTGAAGGTCCTGCGTTGAAATGGTTTATGCGGAAAAAAAATTAACTTATTGCACATATTTCACTTGAAAAGTTTTAAAGGCGAACGGAATTTGTGGGAATAAATCAGAGTGGTTCATGTAATAAATTCACTGCGGAATAAAAACAATAAGCACAGAATAGGTTTATGAAAATAAAATAAAATTTATCGCTTATATAATTAAATTTATTTATTTATGCTCAAAAATATTATTTCTATTACAAATACTCAGCAATAAAATAGAATTAAACAACAAAAATCACCATTGAATAAATACTACCCTAATTGATATGAAATTGATATGAGTTTGTGCATTATTTAAAAAAAATTTCTTTAAACTAGTCGTATCAGTTAAAATCACATAAAATCTGAAAGCTGGGAATACACCACAGCGAAGTAAAAATGATTTTTCAGCTTTTGAACCCGCAATGACACTTATTGACATCGCTTAATTGCCCGAAAAGGAAACATTGGAAGTGCATTAATGCAATCATTCCTTTTCAGTCGATGAAATGGAATTAAAAAACGCCAATTAATCCTATCAGTTGTCAGCCATCAGAATTTGAGTGGACAATCAGGCTGAAAGCTGTCATTAATGAGGTTTCAAGGCTTATCCCTTCGACATAAAGCTGACTCGCTTTTTATACGATTTTTAACGCAATTTCAATTTGTTGGTTTAATTTAAAAGGCAAGTTATTCGTTGTTGTCTGGTAGACCAATTTATTTTATTATAAAACTAATTTCTTTCCTATTTAATGTTTTTAAATTTATTTATATACCTGCAATCGGTTTCGAATTTCCCTTGGCCAAACACTGCAGATGTTGCATCATTTGGCTCGCTCTTTGCCATTTCAATTTCTCTGTCTATAACTGCGGTCAGACTTAGGCCTTTCCCCACCCCCAAAAACCGCTTACACATTACGTGCATAAGAGCACTTTGCTGGCCATTTGCGTTTTGCATTTCGGACTGGCTTTCAGGAGGTCCTAGGCCCCTGTCCCCCTCTTCAGCCCAGAATTACCCCCTTTTCTGGGGGTTATGTCATTGGCATGCAAGCGATATCAAGCCAACCCACGAATGGGAAAAACCAGCTAGAACCGCACTTGACTTTCGTTTTAATTAGGAGTAGGAAAAACGAACCCCGATTGCACATGTGGGGCTCAATGCGAAGGTTAAGCTGGTTTTTTCCAGAAGGTTCACGGGGAAAAATTCTGAATAATATTATGCCTTAATATTTAAAATAGATTGCTAAATGAATGGAAAATATGTTATTAAAATATTATTGCATACTTCATAAACAGGTTTATAGGGGTTTACAAAATCGGAGAAAGATTTATTAAAATATATTTGTATTTAAATGTTTTAATTTCATCATAAATATATTTCTTTTTCAACAATATTCAAGAGTTTTGTTTTCTGTGCACCGTTTGAGCTGCTTGGGGGAAGCGGAAACGGAAGCACTTGAGATTGAGTGCCATATTGCGCATACGCCGCATTAGCCAAAGTCAAATAAAGAAACCGAATTTGAATTTGATGCACCCGGTACCCAGTACCACAGTACCGGTGGCTCAGCCCATCCCATTTGTTATCACCGAACTCACCTGAGGACGAGGACTGCGAATGGCGCATTGTGGTGGCCATGGCAATGGAATTTATTTCCGATTCGGGCGACCACATTATGATCTCACTTCCTATTCGCACTTAACGTTCCGATTACTGCACCTTTTGAATATATCTGGCCCGTTCACAACCTAAATGGCTAAGTCATGTTTGTCACGGCCTTTTTCGATTTTTTTTCAACGCCTTCTTTTGTTTTGTGTTATTTTGTAAATTTTAATTTATTAAAAAAGTTTTGTCCGGAAAGTTTTGACATATTTCATGCATAGCTGCGGATTACTAACGGCCGACAGCAGTTGACGGAGGCGGGGGGCGTGGCTCTGGCTAACAAAACCTTGGATATATACACTTTTTGCATAAGTTCGGTAAAAGTTTTATTGAAAAAAATATAAAAAAACGCTCAACACAATAAACGCAAATTGTAAAAAAGGAACAAGTTGAAAATTATAATGGAATGGAATAAATGCCTTGAGGAAACTAAAAAATTAAAGTTGGCAGAAGCGAAATTAGGCGATAGCACTACGGTACGAAACTGTAAGTATCAGAGATCTACAAAAATAACTTTAAAATATCTTTGGTTAATTTAAATAAATTATTTTAAAGTAAAACTTTAAAATATTATGTAATATTTATTTAATATTCAAATATTTGTATTTTTAATGAGATTCGCTCACTGGTTTTCGAATAAAGAAACGCACTGTAAGCTGCATTATAATTTTTGCAAGTTTCCTTTCCGCTTTTCCTCTTTTACGTATTTTCTTCTCTAATTTTGCAGTAATTTTCTCTCTTTGTCTGCCAAGAAAATATATATGAAACTTGCCAAAAGCTTAAATCAAAATGAAAGTTTATTCGCTCTATTTCCCCTCCCCATTTTCCTCTAATCCAGTGCCTTCATGACCGCCATTAGCTGGCAGGAAAAGTCTCCTCCCTTTCGACCCCCTGCAGTCTTAATTTTAAACACATTTTCAAGTGGCAAGTGCCAAATGACAGTGGCAACGAAACAACAACACCATCGATCTACATCCTTGGGAAAAAGGGGGAAAAGTTGGGGAAAAACGAGGGAAAACTGGGAGCATTTGATGGCATTGTAAACACTAAACCTCCCATCCCCCCTCCCTTTGGCCTGCCTCAAATTGCTGTCATTAAATTGAAAGTGCAAGGAGCAACAAAAGTAAGGACACTGAAAGAAAATAATAAATAATTAAGATTTATTGTAGTATGGGAAATCCCATGGAATTTTTCGATTTATTTCCATATTTTTAAATTTTAATATTACAAGATAACAGAGTTCCTATTTTTCCAGTGGATCAGAGACAAAAGCTACTTGCTGTTGACCTGGCAAGGACAACTATTCCAGATCTAGTATACATATACCTCGAATCTACCCAAGTTGCGTGTGCTGTTTTCCTCGTTTTCTCCCTTTTCTATATAGTTGCGCGATGTTTATTTACACAGCTGAGACTCAATTACAGTCAAGTGTGTGAGACGTGCGAGGAGATAGTAGATAGGACTGAAAGAAAGTGGAGAGAGGGGGCTATGACCCTCTCCGAAGAGAAATTGCTGAGAACAGCTCAATAAAAACTACAAACGATTTGCGCGTGCCATCTCGACAGGGATAATAAACAAGCAACTTTGCAGTCGACGGGACAAAAACTGATAAAATAGTAAAAGCTTTCAGGAAAAGTAGAAAATGTATTTTCCAATGAACGAAAATCAATTCAAGAGATAAGTGTTTCAAGTGTTTTCAATAAATTTTTTTTTAATTAATTTGAATTATTACCTATTTATTATTATACATTTTTTTCGCGCTGTTATATTCAGGTAAATAATATTAAAAAGAGGATCATTTGATGCTTCTACTTAAAGCCCTACAAAACTCTTTAAGGAATCTTCAACTATCTACAATCTAAATCTTAGCCATCTTCGCTATAATCCCTTTCCCATTTCCAGTGGGCAATCAAATCCTGTCGCTGGCTGCCACATCGATGTGCAAAAGTCACCCATCTTGATTCGTGGGCCCGAATGGAAAAACCTCTGACCAAGCATGGACAGGGCCAATATTTATTGATGGCACTCTCGACATTGACAGTGGGGCAAAAACGTGAGCGAAAATTATGCGGCATCCCCCTTTCGGTCAATAATTTCGTAACAGCAGCCGAAGGCAGCTTCTCGAAACTCGAAGCTCGAAGATGATGATGATTATTATCATCATCATCGTGGGAAAGGTGGCCATTGATGGCGCCATTTTTGTTTTTGTTTACCCAACCGATATGCGATTTGTGTTAGTGTGAGTGTGTGTGTGTGAGGGTCCTGCTCCTGTGTGCGAGATGTCTGGTAATGCGAGCTGACAAAACTTTCTCTGTGTGTCTGGGCATTTGTTTGTCTGCGTTCGTGTGTGTTTACTGTCGGAATTTGTAATGAAAGTGAGCTGTTCATTTGCTTTGGGTCATCAAAAGGCCCACACACACTGACAGAAAAACTAGCACTGAAATTAGGGAAAAAGTATAGAATTTTGTTAACTAAAAAAATGTTTTTTTAGTCAATTAAAGTCAATAAAAATACGATTTACAATACAATTTGCTAGGTAAAATAATAGGGACTTTAATATATTTGTTTTTTTTTTTATTTCCAAATTTGTATATTTTTATAAATTTTATTACTTTAAAAATATTTAAATTTTTTAAATAACGTATGCTAAATAAGATTTTACATAAATTTCCTTATTTCTCTCATAAGTTTCACTTATTGGAAATTGATTGAAATTCAATAATTTAATTGTTCATAGTGCATGTCCAATCTGCCCTTCATTTACCATTTCCCCTTCCTTTTTTCGCTTTTTGTCTTGCGTGTAAAGTAAATGTTGGCTCATGCCATATTTTGTTGTTTTACGAGTCGGCCAAAAAAAGAAACCAAGTAAAAAATAGACGAGGCAAGCAACAAAAAGGACAAGTCAGGCCTATGCTAACCATAAGTTGTCATAAGTCCGGGGGGTTCTTGAGTTCTCAGGTCGAAGATACGAGTAGAGTCAAATATAGGCATGATACTGAAACTTTTATGACTACAAATTTCTTTAGTGCAAAGCCGGGTCGAAATGCGTACTTTATGTTAATGCCCAGTGCAGGGAGAAAGAGGGGCGAGGATTCGCGGGGGGATGCAGGAATGAGTTGAGGCCGGAAAAGTCGCAGATGGAGAATGACTCAGGCTGCGAGGGGAAATGCGGCGAGATGGAGAGACTGCGGCAAAGTTTTTGGTACCGCGGATAGGGGAGTATATTGGGCAAAAACAAAAAATTAGAAAAACTAATGGGAATCTCATTCATTTTATACTGCAATTAGTTTGGAAATAAAAAAATTGTTAAGCTCTGATGCCTAAAAGTAGGCTATAAAAATTTGAAAATTGATCTTGACTCCCATAAATTTAAATGTTGGACCATTTTAAATTAGCTTAAATTATTTCCAGGGTATTACCAAATAAGACATCCTTTTCCATTTCCCATAAAGTCAGTTCTAAACTGTTTTTCATTTTCTTTGGCTCACTTTTTTGTTGCTCTCCGCCGCTGTGTTATGCAAGTTGAAAATAATCTTTTGCGTTGAAATGCGCAAATGTTTTTTTGTTTCTCCCCACACGCTTTGTTTGTTCATTCAAGGACGCAACAAAAGCAACCAACAATATGATAATTTCGCCAAGAAGGAGACGGCTAAAGCCGAAACGAGATGTTGGGAAACTTGGCTGCTGCATTATAATAATTGTGGCTGACAAATGCGACAAAAACAAAAGCTACGAGAAGGATATGCCACAAAATGCTGTCGAGGGCCATGGCAATAATGATAACTAACCGCAGAAGAGCGCCGCCAGCGCTGAAGAGACGCATAATAGATAGGTACAGTCGAAATTCCATTTCTAGAACTAAAAGTTGTGATACCTATGCCTATCAAATAAAACAAGGAAATCATAGAAAACCAATGGATTTTGAAAACAATCCTAAAACAATTTTAAGGCTCACAAGACTAACCGTAGATCCAGATTAAAGTACATTTTTTTATAGAATTTAATAAAAGCTATCAACTTTTAATTCTAAAATACCAAAGAGTTCACGAAAGTTTTTTTTCTTTATCATTTGTACCTTAAAAATGTTTGGTAACAATTCAAAAAAAATTTAAACTTATAATAATTTGTATTTGTTCTATATGGTGTTAATAAACCTATTCCTTTTGAAGAGATCCGAAAAATCCATTAACGGATCAGGATAAAATATATATAAACTTAGTGAGCATATTTATAGAGGATTCACTGTAGATAGTGTGTGTGCAAGAGGGATGGCAACACAAAGGAGGCGGTTTTCCGCCCTGACATCTTTGGCCTACATAACAAAAACAGTTGCAACTGTTACAGCACCCGGGAAAGAGAGAGGGATGTGCAGGAAGGGTGTGTGTTAGAGGGAGAGCGAACGATAGAGAGGGTGGGAGAGGAGAAAGTGAAATGTAAGTGAGTGCAAGCGAGAGGGAGGGAGCCACAATGAGGCCTCTTGTTATTTGCACATGTGTACCCCTTGTTGTTCTTGCCTGCCTTACATGTTTGTTGCTTTTCTTGGTTTTTCTTGTTGCCGTTTTGGTGTCTTTGTTGTTGTTCCTGCTGTCTGCTTTATTATTTTTTTTTTGGTTTTGTGTTCTGTCTCTTGGCACTTGTGTCATTTTTAACTGCTTGCGAGTCTCCGCAGGCTCTCAGTTGGGGTATAAAAACCTTTTAATTTGCTCAGCCGCATACTCCATACAAACCGCCTCCTAACCCCCACCACCCACCACCCCTTTTCCACGACAAAACAAGCGCAATTTCCTTTTAATTTCCTTGCAAGCCGGAATGAAACAAAAAAGAAAAGGAAACCCAAAAATGGTTTTCGGCCTGCAAACGAATAAATGGAAATATTTTTGTTTGCTTTCTCCGCCTTCGACGGACATTGGTCAATGTTTACCAAACAATTATTTCCTCTTTTTGTCGCACAAACTAAATGCTTCCGAATCTTCTCCACTTTCTTGCCTTTTCCTTCCTGTTTTTCCCCCTTCGATTGGGCAACCAATTTCGTTCGACTCGCATTTCGGTCTTTATGGAAATATGCAAATGTTTGCTTTACAGCGATTTAGGGCCGGTTTCTCGAGTCCCTGTCAAATTCCCTGATAGCTATCCGTTCGAAAAAATTAAAGACCAGATAAACTGTTCGTAAAAGCAAATCGGCTTTCTCGACTGCTTTAATTTATCTGAACGAGAAACAATTACAGAGCGCTGTTAACGCACAGAATTGTGCTGTAAAGCGCAAAAAATGGCGTGCTTCGATTATTTCATCAGCTGTTTGGGTATATTTCAAGGGAAAAATCAGCTGTGATTTCGTTTCTTCTTCTAGTTGGCTTTGGGAAATCAGCTGTCATTCTATCGAGCCGAAAACGCTTAACAGGGACTCCGAGTCCCTGTCAAAGTTAGCTCTCACATTTATGCTCGAGAAAGCCAAAATGCCTTAGCAGGGACTTTATCTGGTCGAGAAATGTTAGCCGGCACTCGAGAAACCGGCCCTTAGGGCCGGTTTCTCGAGTCCCTGTCAAAGTCCCTGATAGCTATCTGTTCGAAAAACTTAAATACCAGATAAACTGTTCGTAAAAGCAAATCCGCTTTCTCGACTACTTTAATTTATCTGAACGAGAAACAATTACAGAGTGCTGTTAACGCACAGAATTGTGCTGTGAAGCGCAAAAAATGGCTTGCTTCGATTATTTTTGGGTATAATTCAAAGGAAAAGTCAGCTGTGATTTCGTTTCTTCTTCATAGTTGGCTTTGGGAAATCAGCTGTCATTCTATCGAGCCGAAAACGCTTAACAGGGACTCCGAGTCCCTGTCAAAGTTAGCTCTCACATTGGTGCTCGAGAAAGCCAAAATGCCTTAGCAGGGACTTTATCTGTTCGAGAAATGTTAGCCGGGACTCGAGAAACCGGCCCTTAATCTTTTATTTTTGCCTATCTCAGCTCTATCAACTTTCTTTTGCCGTCTGCTTTTGGCACCGGAAATCGAAGTGAGCGATTTGGCCGCCCGTGATCAGCGCGGTTCCATGGTGTAATGGTTAGCACTCAGGACTCTGAATCCTGCGATCCGAGTTCAAATCTCGGTGGAACCTGAGAAAGTTTACTTTTTTTATTTTTAAAGGTTTTTGTATAAATTTGCTTTAAATAGTGATATTATTTTTAGTTTGATCAGATAACGTAATCCACTAATTTTAGCACCTGGGAACACACGTCTTTTGTTTTGTATTCTTAGTTTGTTCCGTCTGTTTATAATTCTTTATAAATTCCACAAGCATTATGTAAGTACAGGTTGGACAACTAAGGACTGACCTGACCCCAAACAAATTAAACACATACATATAATACAAATCATTCCCCAAATGGCACTTTATGCATAATTGACCGCACAAGACCTTTTTTTCCTCTCGTGCCGTTAACTCATTAATTAATATGCAGGTCAAAAGTAAATGCGATTTAAAGGTTAAACGCGTGTGTAGAAGAGGAAAATTGCGAGGGGAAAATGGAGGAAAATGGTAGGAGCGACAGCAAGAATGCGAGTGGACATGGACATGGTCAAGTGCGTAATGGAAGGAGTTGGTGGAGGAGTGTCATCAAAATTAATTGCCAATTAATTCTTTATGAGCAAGCCGAACTGTCCGAGCCAAAAAAAAAAAAAATAATAACCACAGCAACGATGAAAGCCAATGGCAGTTAAAGTAAAAAAAAAAGAAAAAAAATCACAGGGTAAACGAAAAGAAAATTTTATCAAAATTAGAAATAAAATAAATATTATACAATAATTGTCCAATTGACCTGTAAAAATTAAATATAAATATACCTTTATTTTTTGGAAGTGAAAATTGTCTATTATAAATTCACATCCCTAACCTTTTTAATATTCTGAAGATTTTTAAAAATAATATCATAATAGCCTATTAAAACTTCAAAAATCTCAAATTTTTGTAATATTTTTAATTCGATTTTTAGAACATTTCCTTCCCAAATATTCACGCTTTAATTGCGAAACATTTCGCTGTGCACACACATTGAACAAACTGAAGATGAGTCAGTCAGTTTATTTGGATAGGATAATGGAACACACGAGCCGAAAACACAACGGAGGCAAGTCCTGGTGGAGGTTGGAGACCTATAAAATGGCTGCGCACTGAAGTGTGATGAAGAGGGGGTATAATTCACTCCCCCCCATTTCACGCCAACAATAAAAAATTAATATGCCAAAATGTGGAAAATTGTTCGGCGCGAAATTTGCTTTCTGCATGCATTAATTTGGGACCCAACCCAGTGCGTATTAGCAGAGATTAGCTATGGATCATTAGCTTTGAGTGGGTGTCTCAATGGACGGGTATTTCAAATGAAAACACGTGCTGCCCTATGTAGGTTAGGGCTCTTTTTCGTGGCCGTATTGTCCTCGTTGTCACGAAATGTTTTGACAACTTTTGCGTGGAAAAACGGAAAAGTGAGGTAAAATATGGGCAAAAACTGAACGCGATGTAACTCAACAAATCATAACTTTTGGCGTTTTTCGGCCATTTATATTAGCCTTGTTATTGGTTTTATCTGTTTCTGTTTTTGCCGTTTTCTCTTTATTTTTTTTTGTAGTATTTGTTTTTGCTGTTGTACCAAAGAAAAACGGGGGAAAAACGCGGCGGTTTCCCAGGCGTTTGGAAATGTGAAACCAGCGCGCCTCAAAGTAAAACCAAAACTGAGCATTTAAGGACATTTACGATTGATTTTATACCGAAAGCCGAACTCCGAAAAGAAAACCGAACCCGAGTGACACAGAAAACGCTCGTGTCCTGCGAGGGGAGCCGAAGATTCCCGAGGTCCAAATTCGGAGAAAGGAGCTTTTGCTGCATCCTGGGTCCCTTCGCTTGAATCTCACACCCTCTCACAAATCCAGCAGGTTGTTTTTTGTTTGGCGCGCTTTATTAAAATTACATTATCATTAGACACGGCACCATGTGCTTAATTAGCTTATTTCATTATTAGGAAACAGCCAGTATCCGATATATTCTGGCTGAACACTTTTTCCCTAATTGCTTTTTGAGCTTAGAGTTTATATTCGACCTACCTTTTTTCTAAAAGTTATGGGTGAAAAAGGTATTTGCGAAAAAGTCGACACTTCAAAGTTGAGCTAGTAAAATAAAACTTTGCTAAAACTATGACCATTTTAATCAAATTATCTTATTCATATACCGTAACATTTTACGCTTTAGTGAAAGTTTTTTAAATCGAATAAGAATGTGACATACTCTTTGGAAAATAAAACGGAATATTTCAGACTACTGACATCTTCGACCCCTTTGGTTACAGGGGGTTAATAATTCCAACGCCTCGGGTTCAAAGACATGTTTATCAAGTTTTTTAGCCATAGCAACAAAACCGTTTTTAATTATCTTTTGGCGTTTCGACAATCAACAAAGAACAATAACAACTCTAATAGATCTATAAAAAGATGGGAATTTCTGTAAGCTACTTTCTCTTTTCCGATCTTCGGGGGTTGAGTTGTTGGCTAGGTTCATTAGAAAACTGCCACCTGGCTGGCGACATTTATAGAGGTTCTATGGTGTAATGGTTAGCACTCAGGACTCTGAATCCTGCGATCCGAGTTCAAATCTCGGTAGAACCTATACGAATTATTTTTTTTTTAATTTGCTATCTATTTATTTTTTTAATTTCTTTGATGCCAAAAGTTAAATCTAATTACGCATAAACTCATTAAAAACTACGAGACTTGGGCAATATTTTTAGGTCAGTTTAGAAAAGCAGAAGATCAGCGAGGTTCCATGGTGTAATGGTTAGCACTCAGGACTCTGAATCCTGCGATCCGAGTTCAAATCTCGGTGGAACCTGATAAAGCATTATTTTTTTTTTTTTTATTTAAACATACGTCATAACCAAATGACTTTGATTCGGTTTATTTGGCACTCAAAAAAAAACAACAAGTTTTTATAGTAGCACGTGTGTTAAGAAAGCTCTCAAAGCTCAAATCGTCAACAAAGTACCGAAAGTTTGGTGGGCGGGAAAGAAAGAGACAGGGAGATAAACGACCCCACCACCGAATAAAAAATATAAACAAAAGCCAGAGGCAACGACATTAAACCTACGATAAGACATAATGCAATGGCTCTTAATAAATTGATTTGGCAACAATCATAATAAATTTTGAACTCACCTTTATCGCGAAATAACTGCTTATAGGACGAAAGGTTCTCCGAATCCAGCCATTCGTCGACGGTGGGGAGGGGCGGGGCAGTGTGGGGGGCGGTGGGATGCGAGGACCAAATCAATAGCACTATCTTTACCAGCGAAACGGTGAACATCAAACTCAACACCACGGCAATTAGGACTTTCAGCGAGCGCTTCAACATAATCTCAAGATCCCGATTAAACGCGCAACCGTCTCTTTCTAGCTGCAGTCCAGAATTTTTGTTTTGGCGCTACGAACGAAACTAAAAAACTAACCGAGTAAAGTAAACACTATCCATGGCCACACGCGATAAACAAGGCGAGCATAATATATAGAGAATATTAAATTACTTTTGCTTTGCTGAATGATTTGGGCAGAAAAAAGCGCAGAGTGCAAAAATGCAGCAAAAATAAATGCACTGCGCTGCTTCCTCTTCGTTTTTGGCTGCAACCTATCGATAACACACTATCGATAAAGGTACGTTAGGTAATCGATATTTTTTTATAATTTTTATAATTTGAATATATAATTTATATTTATTTAAATTTTTCATATTCTGATACCAAAAAATCTACTTTCACCATTCACAATAATAACAAAAAACAGCTGTTTAGTAGTGACACCAACCAGCAAGCACATACTCGAACCAATATAAAGCACATACTTCTTGTTTATTATTTTAATAATATTAACCACGTAATCCATACAAATCAATGCAGCACATAATTTAAGATAAATTAAAAATACAATTGTTAATTACAAAAAAAAAAAAAATCTTCAGCTCAGGTTCCACCGAGATTTGAACTCGGATCGCAGGATTCAGAGTCCTGAGTGCTAACCATTACACCATGGAACCGCTTGACGGGGTGATGACAAAGCCCACAAACATGCTACAGCAAACAAAACAAAATGCTGATTGGGCACAAATTATTTAACATTTTGTTTACTTTGCTTTTTATAAGATAGAGTTATTTTCTTTTTTCTTTTAGTTATAAACAAAATATTTACACATAAATGATAGTTTTAAAATATACATTTTTTGAGCTCTTTTAAAACGTAATCCAAATACACACGTTAATATGGCATGCTAAAATATAAATTATATACAAAAAAAATCGCATCACAAATTTCTTAATTTAAAATATAAAAAAAAAAACAAACTAAAAAATGTATGTCAATTAGGTTCCACCGAGATTTGAACTCGGATCGCAGGATTCAGAGTCCTGAGTGCTAACCATTACACCATGGAACCGCTTGTCGTGCAGCCGGCCAAAGCAGTTCAGATTTTTCGCTAGCTCTTGATTCTGAGACCTGTGTGATTTTTTCCAAAAAAAGTTATATCTTTTGGTAAAAAATTGTTACAAATGTGAAATAGAAAAGTTGCTAATATCCTAGATAAGCGGGCTCACACCTGAAATTCACGAAATAATTAAATTTAATGACCGCGATTTCTAAGGAATTTACGAGCAAAAATAACTTGGCGGACGGCCATGGTTCTCTTGTAAATCTTACTTTGAATACCAATCACATTACTAAACAAAAATTTAAAATTTTGATTTTTAGGGAGCAAATTTACATTACTTTTCGCTTTGGGAGCTGTAGAATACAACGGACGGAAGGTCAATACCCCCCTGCAATAGTATGTGAATTTTAGTTATTTTAATAAGAAATGTTTGAAATATTTCAGATAACGGCGAGATTTACACTCGTGTGCTCTAGATTTTTTTCCTCGTCATTGCTCGATTTCTTATTTGGCTGTTTCCAGGTTGCTTATCGCAATGAAACAATTATATACAGAAGAATTTTATTAATTAAACTTTACCCCCTTATTTAAACTAAAAGATTAGGCACTCATTCTTTGCACACATAATTGATGGTGGGTTATTCTATATAAATATATTTGTTAAAAAAACATGCCATAAGTGGCGTGTTCGACTATGTATAAGCATATAAAAATGGGTAAGTCTTGCAAAGAGCTGACAGTATACATGTTCGTTTTGAATCGAACAGTCGGCCTATAAGTTCGGACTAAATAGGCATATCACATCGGTTGATCTGATCAACATGGAATTATACCCAGGCTCGGTCAGACTTCTGATCCTCTCGGTAATACTAATATTTTCCCCCAAGGGCGATGGTAACGAAATCCCGAGTTCCAAAAGTGAGGTCCTGGAGTTGGATGCGGCCCGCATGAAATCCCTAATGAACTTGGATGTAGATCCGTGTGACAACTTTTATGAGTACGCCTGCGGAAATGCCAAAGACGAAAGTGTCCCATTTATTGAAACGCAACATCTGTTGGGCAAGATGGAACTATTATTGGCCAGGACGGACTTGGCCGAGTCCCTCAATGTGTCCAGCGAACTTAGGGTGGCCCAAAGATTCTACAACGCCTGTCTGGAGGCTGATCTCCATCCCTTTCCCGCTGCTGATCCACATTACCTACAACTCATCCGGTCGATCGGAGGCTTTCCCGCCGTCGATGGTGCCACCTGGAATGCCTCTAACTTTAGCTGGATCAAAATGAGTGGCCACTTGCTCGATTACGGGGCTGAAGGTCTGATCTTCGAGCCTACACCAAATAGTTATCCGTCGGACATCCATATGGCGCATCTCGGCTTTGGATTCTTCGGCAATAGAGAGGATATTACGAATTCCACTTCTCTCGCCTACCAATTCGACGAGCAGCAAATGCGCGGATATTTAAAAACCTTTCAACTGCCAGACGATAAAATTGCAAAAGTGACCGAGGGGGTTTTTGCATTCTACCGTGACGCGGTAGCAGCTGTACAGTGGAATACCTACGAAACCTGGGCTCAGAGTGAATCCGAATTTAATTTGTTCCTCGAGAAGATGGATGTGGTGTGTAAACGTCATCCTGAGGCTGCGGCCAATTATCTGGCCATGAAGCTGCTGTTCTCATTCGATGCCAAACTTGGAGACTACACTGAGCAAAGAGATTTTTGCGAAAGAACACTGCGCAACGTCATGCCGTACCTCTTCAACAAACTCTATTTGGCGGTAAGTCTTGTGGTTTACGAAAAACCTAAATTCATAATTATAATTTAATTATTTTGAAGGCCTACCTTAGTGAGGAAACAAAGATGGGAGTCAAGGACTTGCGGAAGAGCCTAAGAAGACAGCTGTACAAAACCGACTGGTTGGACTGGGAGAATCGAAACGAGGTGCTGCTCAAGGAATCCCAACTTTTGGCGCCCCTTACCTCAGTCCAGGCGCTAACCGATCGCCTAATCCAGGAGATTGGCCAACTGGAAATAGTCGAAGATAGTTTTCCTGCGACTATTATAAATCTTAGACGGCTCACTGTTCACATGGATCAATTAATCAGCAGTCAACCTAAAGAACTGCTCAATGAAATCCAATCGCAGAGGGATTTGTTGATGGGCTTCAATTACTTTGTGCAATTTTTGCAACCACCACATTACCACGATTACTTGCCGTTCGCCGTGAAGTACGGCGGCTTGGGTAAGAGTCTCGGCCATGAAATCATCGAATATATTAACTTCCAGTCGAAGGGTGTGACCGAGGAACGCGTCAAGTGCTTTCTGGATCACTACAGTAAGTACCTGAACCAGACGACCGATGCACTCAGCCAGCACTTATTCGACATCGCTACAATGCAATTAGCATTTGCGGCCTATCAAAGCCACAAGAAGGAACTGCTGGAGGATCCTAAGCAGCAGAATATCACCGAGCAGATGCCTGGACTCAACCTGACACCTGATCAGCTCTTCTATGTGAGATTCGCTCAATCGCCTTGTTACACTTACAAATCAGAACTCAACTCACAAAGGGCCGAGATTCTGGGCGCCTTATCGAGCAGAGCGGCCTTCAACTGCCCTGTAGAACCCGCCTTGCGCGATACTGCCGAAACATGTCGTCTGTTTTAATCTTTAATCACTTTCGGGATTGTAAAGGGTTACACTTGTAATTTAATAAAAATCGAGTTTCCTAAATCACCCAGCGATTTGTTTTATCTACGTCAAAATTATACACAATAAAAAACTCAATACAATATTAAAAAAAAAATAATAATATAAAAAAGGTTTTAAAAAAATTGTCAACGTTAATTTCAATTAAAATTTTGCACTTGTTTTAATATTCAGCAAAAAACTTTTAGTTTTGTGAAAATAGCTCAATTATATAATTACCACTCAATTACATATTTTTAAGCATTTAAGAAATATTTCGATGGAACTTTTTTAAGTCTTATATATTAGCGACACATTCGCCATAAATGCCAAGTAGTCTGCTCTGTGAAAGGGCCCACACAATTTCCGACTAAATCAATCTTTGATACTAACATGTTCTTCAACATTTTATTTGCTCAACTTTTGTATTTTTTTTTTTAGATTTTTTCAAGCACTTATGACTAATTTGATTTGCCAGCACGCGCATATTCCGTTATCCGTAATCCGTATTCAGATGCATTATCACGAGTCGTCGGTTGGTTTGCGTTGTCCGGGGCACTTAGCCGTAGTAGGAGTAGGGGGAGGCGTAGTATCCACCGGAATAGGCGTAAGGGCTGGCTCCATAGTAGAACTGGGGTGCGGGTTCGGGGCTGGCAATCGGGATTGGAGCGGGATTGGCACGCGGCACTGGAGCGGGAACAGCCAGGGCAACGGCGAAGAGGGCGGCGAAAACAACAACCAGCTGGGTGACGTTAACAAATTTGTTTAAAAATATTACATTTCGTCAATTTAAATAATTAAAAAAAAATATAATTCATATTTAAAATATAATGTAAATAAAAATTCAATGATAAATATATTAAAAGCAAATATATATTTTTAATATTCAAAAAAAATTCTTTCTTCATGTTTAAATTTAATTTCACAACACAAGGATATTTTGAATATACTGATTTCGCCACAAGGAAATCATTTTTTTCCGCTTCAACTCACCAGCTTGAACATTTTGTTTGTTTTGATTTTCCTTGAGGACTTGAGATGCTTGTGTAGCGATTGCAATTTGTGTTTTGATGCCGTTCTTCACTTTTCAGCACTCTTATATAGTCCTCTGCCAGTCGACCAAAATTCGCACTCATGACTTATTTATGATGTCGCACTTCTGGACTCTGATCGGATTTATGGCCATTTTTGTTTTGCTCACATCATTCGGCCCATAGACTTTTGCTTCTATTTTTACTGCGATAGTTTTTGTCAAGCCAAAACAAAAATTTCCTTCGCATTCTAATGACTTCTTATTTTCTGTCGATCTGTGATGATGGAATCGCTTGGATATAGACTGGCCTTGAACGTGATTTCAGCCCGAGACTGAAGAATATTTCTAACTACGCTTATTGCATTTTAATTGGGAATTTGCGGTTGCGCATTTGGGCTACCATTTAGGTGATTAATGATTTGTGGGCATTGTCGGGTGTACCGAATGAGTTCGGGAATTAAATTGTGTTTGATGCGATTTTGTCAAGATGACAATTGTTTGGGGGCATAATTAATAATTGTAATTGGATAGAAATTGCGCATAATATAAACAAATAAAAATTATTTAATAAATGTTTACCTTTGCATTAGGAGACACATTCAAAACATTACCTAGTCCTTGTGAAAAATAAAATATTTTTTTATTCCAGAAATACATTTTTTTATATTTTACCCTTTGGAACATTTTTTAATTCAAAAGCTAGGAATTTAAGTCCCTTTAATCATGTCAAGTTAAAATCCTTTCACTGGTAAATAAATCTATGCAATTAATTAAATAAATTAAATATTCCAAGATATTGAAATAATTATTTTTAGTTAATTATGTTTTCTAATATTTTTAGGAAATTCTTTAATTATTTATCTTAATTATTTATTTCATTACAATTATACAAAATAAAGTCAGAAACAAATTTTAAATAATACTTGGCAAAAGTAAATTATAAACAACTATTGTTATTATTATTGAACTATTACACCACAACACATTATTCATGTCCCTAACTCTTTATTTACTTTAAAATTCTATGAACATGGCAAATCCTCTTATCTTCTATTCCGGCTGCAAGTGTATTGCATAAAAATTGCCAAATCATGTATTCTTAAACTCCCAAATCGATCGAATCGACAATGAAGCCAAATGTTTGCCGCCGGCCAAAGCGAAACCAAAAGCCAAAAGCCGATATAAAAAAGAGTCAACGAAAGGAGAGTGAGTTGACAAAAAGAACGACACACATTTTGTGGATTTTTGGGAGGGGGTTAGTATGGAAAGTGGATTTCTGGGCGGAAGAGGGAGATACTTACCGATGATAATGATGATGATGATGGTGGCGATGTCGTCAGGCAAACAGATTAAGAAACAATAACGTTCTTTGTACGTCCTCAGTACGTTTGGCAGGCATTAGGCGAACGCGTTAAGAGCCGTAATGAGCCATAAACTTGGCCGGCGGGAATGCATGTGGAATATCAAAATGCGATGCAGTCAGCGATGAGAACGAGTGGCAGAAAGCGGCTTAGATCCGCCTTAAATCGGCAATGTTTGTGAATATAAAAGGCTGGAATCGGGCAAACATCGAGTGCAGTTCGATTTTGTTTGTCAAGTCGAGAATTAACCCTTTTTCCATCATCATGCTGAAGCTGGTGAGTTTGTTTGCTGTGCCGCAGGACACTCGCCTTTGATCCTGTAAACGCTGAACGAATGCCCTACTTCATACCTTATGCGCCCACAGGTATTCCTCTTGTTCGCCGCCCTGCTGGCCGTTGCCCTGGCTGTGCCCGCTCCAGGACCCAATCCCAATCCCGTTCCGGTGCCCCAGTTTGTCTACTCCGCCGGCTATCCGGCCGTGGGCTACGCCTCTCCCTACGTCTACTACGGCTGATTTCAATCGCCCGGATTCACTGAATAAATCTTTTCGATATGTGCATGAACAAACAGAGTGTTTTATTTAAAATAGGTGGTATTTGCTCATTATATTTGTAGTAAATAGGGGCTATATTTTGGTAATAAAAATAATAAATATACATTATATTTATTAAAATATTTTTATTTTTATTAATTTATGGAATGTTAGTGCTATCTATGATTTTTAAATTATAATACAGTATGCAATAACAATTGTCAAACTTAAACTTCGACAAGATAACTTTCACAAGAAATAATTTTAAAGCAAAAGCTTGAGTTGCTTTCGAAAATCGCTGTCAATTAAGTCAAGAAATTAAAGGATTGTTTTGTAGGTTTATAATATAAAATTTATATTCAAAGCTTTAAAAACTAAAAGATTTTTAACAAAATCAACTCAAAAGCTATACAGGACACTTTTGTTACAGAAAAGTCTTAAATGTAAAATTTTTATAGATAATGTCTGAAACTTGGTGTTATACCAAATGTTATATCCCAAAAATAATACGTTTACAGAGTATCTTGCTGTTTTCTGTTAAAATTATTTAAAGCCTCACAGTTATTTAGCTTGTTAAAACACATCCTTTGCTATAAAAGCTCTTGCCACCCCCATAAAAAGCTTTATAAAAGCTCTTGCCACCCCCATAAAAAGCTTTATAAAGTCTTTCCACCACAAAAAGTCCTTGCCCCTCCTTAAAACCTCCCTCAACATTTCGAACTGCGAATGTTTGGAAACAAAGGCTTAGGAAGAAAGTTGCCAACTGAAATGCCGACAGAAAGTGTGCCAACATAGCGAAGTTCCCTAATAGAAGAAGTTTTCCCTTTTCGGCCCGACTTCCTGGCGATGGCACAAAAAGGATGCGGCAGGACGAGCGATGACTTCAGTGTACTTTCTGATTTCGCAACGGTTCGAACGTGAGCGCGGCTGCAATAATCGAAGGACTCGCTTTTTTTGGTGAAGTCATCCCGAGGACTTCGTAACCGCACTCGAACTCGCACTTCGTCAAGCATCCGCCGTGTGTGCCGAATGTCCTGCGGTGCACTTTCAGTCGAATCTCGACGCTCGCCTGCAATGGAACAGGCGATTTCCCAGCGGCGGCTTCTCCTTCGAAAGTCAGCCAAGTAGAGCGCGAAAATTGAACGTGAAATCGCTGGCAAATCGCTGGCAGGATATATTTTGCCGGATATGTCAACCTACGCGTACGCCGCCACCGCCCACCACCGCCACCTCCCGCCGGTGGCTTCGTCCTTCGTCTCATCCGTCGATCCGAGTGCTTCCTCAAGTGCCAGTGCTTAAGAAGAGGATAAAAAAAGAAGAAGGCGGGCAGGCTAGGAACCACAAAACAAAATAGCCAACGCAAAAAAAAGATATAAAGCAAAAATGTTGGCCCTGAGCTGGATGATGATGATGTCATGCCATTGTCCTGGCCAAAAGTGAAAGTGTTGTTGCCGCTTTTCCGGCCACGGGTGACACATGAGCGGCTCTGTCATGTGCCATTATCCCTCAAGTGAACAGCCTCGTAATTAACTGCTAAAGCCACCAGACGTGTAATAAACTCACTGCAACCAAAAAAAAATAAATAGAGAATTAGTGAAATTAGCCATTAAGGATTATAAACGAAAAAAGGATATTCCCGCTGAGCTATGGATACTCTGATTGCGCTCGCCTCTCTGCTGCTGCTGCTCCTCTCGCAAAATGGTAGGATAATCTTAGATCCCAGAAGCCTTTCATTTGTCCACCTTAAGTAGCAGCGCTTTAGAACAAACTCTCTGGGCCAAAAAATATATTTGTTTCAACTTCCACTTTGTGTTTGTACGCTCTTTGTTTTCTTCATAATGAAATTCATAGCTGAATGCCAAATGAGTTCATTTGTTTTGGCACAACTTTTGGCACTCCTTTGTGTTTGTATTTATGGGAGAACGCTGCATTTGTGGATTTCTTTAAGAATTTCTTAATGAGCTGAATATTTCATGAATGCCAAGAGGACGATTAAACATTTTAGATGTTTAAAGATAAAATAATAAAAAGCTGGTGGATTTTTTTTAATTTGTAAACGTAAAGGTATTTGAAAAATGTTTTGCTGTTTTATTTCTAATCATGTGTCAAATTTTATATTTTTATTTTGTTTTAAATGTGTGATTTAAGTAATTTAAAATTTTAATAGGAATCAGAAATTTTAAATGAGCTGAATATTTTATAAATGCCAAAAAAACGTTTAAAAACTTTAGATGTTTAAAGATGAGGTTAGAATACGTTATTGTGTTTTTTTTAGAAATTCCTAAGGGCAGATATGTTTTAAATATTTATTGCTGTTCTTCTTCTAATCATTTTAAATATGTGATTTAAGTTATTTTAATAAGATGAATATTTTATAAATGCCAAGACGACGATTAATCATTTTAGATGTTTAAATAAAAGATGATAAAATGTTAGTTTCTTTTTTTATAAATTGTTAATGGCAGAGATATATAAAAGATTTATTGCTTTTTTATTTCTAATCATAGCTCATTTCCATTTCTTGTTTTAAACTCTAGTATGAATAAATTGTATTCCTCTAACAGGGCACCATTATTTTTACAACTTTTCATATTTTTGCAAACATTTTGTACCGCACTTTTCTTGGACTTTGCCGTTTCCTGTGCTCATCCAGCTAAGACAAATATTTGCTTCTTTTCCGGCTGCCACAAATCTGCTTTCAAATGTAGCGGAATCAGGCTCTCAAAGGCAAACATTTCTTTGGGCGAACTTTCTTTATTTTTTTTACAAAACTTCTCATGTCTCTGACCAAACATACATTTTTTATCCTTTGCGGCTACGCAATGTGGCATGGAAATATTACACATACGCCCATTGCGCTCTCGGCCTAAAAGTATGCAATGGAAGATGTTAGGCGCCAGAGGAAAACGAAGATGCACAGGCACCTAAGCGATGCTAAGCCATGTGTGAGCGCTTTGTCAGTGCCGATGGAACCTTCGCCCAAATTAGCCCATGGCCATGTGGCTCTCCAAGATGAAACGATTCATGGGAATCATGCTGAGGAATTCATTATGGCAAACGAAAGGCGGCAGGGGGGTTAAAAGGGGGATGTGCCCAACTCAAGCCGCTTGACAGGCTTTGAAGTGTGTCAAGAAAGGGAAACGGAAACTAAATAGGCTGGAAAATATGTCTGCAAAAACTTACGAAAAGTACAAAGCCAAAGAAAAATCATGGAAGATAGATTCTTAACTGATGCATATCAAGCTCGGTACTTCACCCTTTCAAACAATAACTATGAAATTCACAAGCAGAATAGCAAATATTTATTTAATGTAGAAAAGTACCCAAGCTTTTCTGGTTTTCCATTTCATAAGTTGTCATCTTTACAGCCATCAAACCTAAAATAAATATACCTAATGGAACTATTTCTATGCAAATTTGAAAATTATTGTTAAAGGTTTTTTTATATCTCTCATTCAAAATAAAATCAAAAAAATATTTACAATTTCTACAGCTTTAGAGAAATATGTATTTGTGTGTTCAGTTCAACTAAAGTAAAATACTTTTTGTGCTTGAAAAAATCCTAAGGAGTCTTCTGCTTAATAAATTCAGTTTACAATGCCAGAATTATATTAACTCAACAATTCCACTTACCCTTTTCCTTTTGGCCCCTCATCATCTTAAACGTGATTGATATGCAGCTCAGAAAGGAGCCAAACCTTAACAATCCAATTGCAGATATTGTAGCTCCACTTATGTGTGCGCCTGTATATTGCTTACGAATTCAAAAAGGCAAATTTGAATTTTTATTGGATTCACTTCAACATTTGCCACTCACACACACACTACCTAGCTATCAAATAAAATATTACTAAATTCAATTTGATGGATTTGATGCTCTCTAGGCTAAGTACATATTTCAAAAGGCAAAGGTATGGGGTTTATTGATTGAGATGAAAAAAGCGCAAATGGATAAAAGATGAAGCTTCGCAAATCAATTGGCCAAAGTTTGTTAGTAGCCTCTTTGAACTGTTACTCATAATTGATTAAATTTTATATCTATTTAAAGCAGAGTACATTTTATATTTATAAATAATAAAGTTAATTTATTTATTAATCAAATTTAGGAAACACATTTATAAAATCTCGATATTGAATAACATTTCAATCAATAAAGCTTGTTTTTGTTTAGACTTTTTGATCTTTCGTTTGATTTCAATGCATGCCAGAAATGTTTCTAAAAAACTTTTAGCAAGAAAAAATATAGCACTCAATTTCAAATAAATTTCCTTTCTACCTCCAATAGATTCAATTACCAATAATTATTTTAGCCAGCCGCCGACAACATGTCGAAAAAAGAGTAACTACAAACAAAATATTGTAAAGCAAGCTTATCTCTTTGGCAAATAGTTTTGGATATTTATTTTCAATTTTGTCTGCACAAAAACTCTCGAATTGTTTGTCTGAAATTTTAGCCGGCTAAAGCTAAGGATTCCAAGGGGAGGGGTAAAAGGGTTTTGGTTGCCGGGCGCGGCAAAAAATACAACAAAAATTAGGCCCGCGTGTTGGGGAATTGAGGAATTTGCCGCTTTGGGATCCGTCATAAAAAAGATGATGAAATCATTGAAAAATACTTTCTAATATGCAAACAATACCGACTGATGGTGTACAACAGGGTAAATTTAATTTATAAAGCTATAAAAAAGTATAGTAAAGAATGTCCCGTTGTGAAAAAAAAACAAATTATATGCAAATCTTTTTCACTAAGAATTTGAAAGAAATTTTAAAAAAATCACGTATTGGGAAATTATCTTTAAAATGGATAGAACTTATTAGAAGTCTTTAAAATTTTACTATTTTTATGGGATTTTATTTTTTTACATGTCTTTTATATTTTTTCTGAATCCGTTTTTATCAAAGAACTTGTGTACCTCTTATTGCTGACTATATCTTTCCCAAGCTCTTTCTTTCTTATGCTATTTATGAAATAAAATTGCAAGATAAGAATTTCTATTAAAATTGCAACACAAACGGTGGAGGCACTAAAAAGGCGGAGAAAGGGATTTAAAGGAGATGCCTTCCATACTTCATAAGAAATCAAAATGTCTATATACAGAGCCATTCATTCACTCGCAGCAAAGCTAATTTAATTCAAGGCATGCAAATAAAAGGGGAACAGGGTTAGGTGCAAAGGAAAAAGCGGGAAGCTGTCTATATAAATTACGATTATTTTTATGAGATGACGGAACCACCCCGCCTTAACCCCTTGAAAAAGTGATAAATTTAATGCAAAAAGCGCTCCCTTTTTGCCCTTTTGCAGCTGCAATCCTTGGCCAGCTGGACAGTACCAGCAACGGGGGGAGTGGCATTGGGCTGCCCCGCCCATCATCCAACCCGCCCTCGCCGCCCCTCAGCCTCCAGCCATCGACGCCATCAATAACGCATTTTGTAAATGACTCCTTCATCATCTTCTGCCAGACAGTACAAAAGAATATCGACACCAAGTGGCGCGATCCCCGCGGACAGACCCGTGAGAACACCAAGGGACGCGTCCACATCGAGAAGAAGACGACGGGTAAGTGGTGAAGTAATGACCCAGCCGAGTGGATAAAGTCACTGGCTGAAATGCAAAAGTATCTCCATGAACTCTACACAAAGAGAAAGTTAAGCCGGAGTGACCTGGATATGAATAATGGCTGCATTATTAAATCATTCCTAAAACAGGAAGTAATATAGAGTGCGCAAGTAACCATAGGACTTGGATGACCATAAATAATATATGATCTCAGAAATTGTTGAAAAATTTATATTTAATAAACCTTTTAACAAGAAGAACTTGTAAAATAATGTTGTTTAGTACTTAAAGTAAATTAAACAAAAATCAAGGATCATTTACATTTTTTTGTTAGTTTTAAAATATGTTAAAAATGTTATCTAAAATTCAAATATAGGTATAAACAACATGAATTAACATTAAAGAAACTATTCATCTAAGTATTTTACAATTTTTTAGTAATTTTATTTGGCACATATTTTATTTGCCTCTGTATTTATCCTTTGTTTAAGGACTTCTGGCTTTGGTTTTCGAGCACATCTCGCTGGAGGACAGGGGAAACTGGACCTGCGAGGTGAACGGGAACAGAAATGGCAATCGTAATGTGAATGTCGAACGTGAATTTTTGGCCTCCTTCGAGCTGCTCGTAAATCGTAAGTTGACTTCAGCTTTGGGGACTTAGGAAGCATAAAAGAAACGGGGTCGTAAAATGTGCAGCAGGATCTGTTTACTTGCTTTCTCGGTTGTGATTTGGACTTGGATTCGGTAAGACTGCAAAATTCAGAGTAAATAAAAAAGTTTCCTTATTTTCTTTAACATTTTTGTCAAAGTTCAACATTAGAAAAGTTCATAAAATTAAATGGTTTTACTAAAAGCCTTAAAAAAACTAAATAAAAATCCAAAAATAATTTTCTTATTTGCAAAATAAACTTGACACTATTGGTTTTGCCAGTAATAAAAAAGATATATTTCGCTCAACTTCTGCATTTGCAATTTAACCACTTGCCACAATCCTCTCGACCACTTTTTGCTGAAAGTTCCGAACCAATTTCCGTCTGACAAATCATTTAATGTATTTACAAATCAGAATGAGTGCTTTGTTAGCCACATTTAAAGTAACTCGATGAACTGGCACACAATCTGTCAACTTACCAATCAAAGAGAGACCAAGTAAACAGAAGCGCCAAGGAAGCTGGTTAGTTTTATATACACCGAACGAATGGGGGCTATCATGCCTGCATATTTACACACGGAATTTGAACAACGCACCCCTTTGCTTTTCCCTTACCATTTCCCTTTCCCATTTCCCGTTTGACCCGCAGAGAAAATCTCATTTGGCAAGACGGAGCAAGTGCAGTCGGTGCGCGAGGGACGCGATGCGCTGGTCAATTGCTTTGTGGAGGGAATGCCCGCGCCGGAAGTCTCCTGGCTCTACAATGGCGAATATATAAACAGTAAGTTGGCACTTGGAAAAAGCGGGTTACTTAGTCATACGATTAGCTTGTACAATTATTTTTCTGGCAATTTACTATCTAATTTTTAAAAATTTAATGTAAATAATTTTAAAATGTTTTGAAATGTGAGATTAAGGTAAATATATAATTTTATATAAGTTTATTAATCTTAAATTAGAGTAACCTTGCTTTTTTTAGCAAAGAAAGGAAATTAAACACTTGGAAAAAACACAGCTTTTAATTTTAATTTATTTCATTTATTTATGCTTAAATTATTTAAAATGTTGTTCAAGAAAAACTGCCAAAATCAACAATAGCAAAAAATATATAATAATTTAAAAGAACTTATTTCTTCATGCAAAAGCACTTTAAGTTTATTTACCTGGATTTATTTAGCTTAATTTTCATAGTGCACTCCAAGCCGCTGGCTCGGCAAACTTGTTAGCCATGCAGCTACCTATACCTATATATATCCCCCTACGATTCTGACCGTTTTCCACCAACACCCTCCCCCGCCTTTGTTTCGTTTGCAGCTGTAAACTCGTCGAAGCACAATCGCCTGTCCAACGGTCTGTACATCAGGAATGTGAGCCAGGCGGATGCCGGGGAGTACACATGTCGGGCCATGCGTATAACACCGACTTTTTCGGATTCCGATCAAATAACGATATTGCTAAGGATACAGCGTAAGTGTCATTGTCCCACTATATCCCACCATATCTATACAAACTCCGTTTTTGTCCTGGTCTCTCTGCAGGACACACACTCGATAATATTTAATCTAGAATTTAGTTTGCACCCCACTTGTTGGCAATTGCATTTGGCTGCCCGTCCCCTTTTCAGTTTTCTGTGGAAATTGGGCGGATTGCCGGGCAACAAAATCTTTTGCTGATGGCAGCTTAAAGTTGTTTAAGTCCCCTCCGATTTTCCCCCCAAGGGAGTGAACATGCTTCGTTGGCTTTAATGAGATTTCCAGCTGCGAGCAAAACTCCCGATTGAAGTTATCCCCTCGGCACTGAAGTAGGGAATTCCTTCCGGATGTCAGGGTCAAGTGGCTGGGAAATGCAAATTATTGATGCAAATTTCGTAATGAACATATACCCAACTTACGATTTACAAAACAGGAGCACTACGGATTCCTTGGGAAATTGAGTATCTAGGGGATCTGCCAGAAATTTACAATATAAATAAAATTCAAAGGGAGTATATAGTTGGGTATATAAACAATGTTTAGAAGTTGGAACTCAGTTACTCAAAATACAAAAAGTGCTTACTCACTTAAATTTCAGAAGGACCTTATATTTACCTTACAATTTATCCCTTACCATATTCATCTATCACTTTAACAGCTCTTCCATCTTCTTAAATTCCGCACACTAGAAAAAGTTAGTTTATCACAACCTAATAATTTCTGGTATTTGCCAACCGAAAAAATGCTCTCCTGGGAGTCATTTGTAATACTGGCACTGCCAAGTTCTCCCTATCGATATCGGAACATATGGCTTCATAAACAAACCAACACCAGGCGAGCCAACTATGTAGAAGCTCGGTCCTCGTCCAGCTTCCTAAGCCCCTCGTCGGGATTGAGTTGCCGTCAAAATTTTACTAATGACTGCCGGTCGAATATTTGCACAAGTCAACTTCAACGCACTGAGAAAAATACTTTTAAATAAATAATAAAAATAAGATAAACGTAATTACGTTTCCTTTGGATATATTTCTAAAAGAAATCTTCCATTAAAAGCTTTAAGACAATATTAATTTATTTAGTGATTTTTAACTCGTGCTATAGAAAAATATATCAAAGAATTAATTAAAAATTGTTGAATATTGGAAAAACCGAAAGATTAATTTTTCCTTAGACAATTTTTTAAAGGCTTTAGAAGGCTGCCCTAAAAGACCCCCATTTTTCTCAGTGCAGCTAAGGCCACCCAAGCGGAGCAATCCGTTGGGCAGCTGGCAACTGGAAGGCAAACAGCAGGCGAATGGAAACCGAAACTAATTTGCTGCCCAGCTGAAACGCCCCGGAAGGGAATTCCGAGTAGAAACAGAAACAGTAGCAGCAGTTGAAATGCTGCACCCAAAAAAAAGTAGTCATCAATATGCCCCTATTTAGGTGTCAATGTGACACTATTGAGTGGAAAAAAATCTTTGATCCGAACGTCATTAAATTGACCCTATTCTGGTGTCACTTTAATACTTTCGAAAATATTAATTTGACCCCTTTTGGTGTCAAAGAGCCACTAGCCGGTGTCATTTTCTTAGTATTAAATAAAATTTGACATTTGCTTGAAAGCTCCTGTAACCATTCTGCCATGGCAAAAATTAATATGGGAATGGCTCAGGGGCCAAGGCGCTTGGTTCTGATATTATTTTGTGCTCGGGGGAACGAGGTTCGAATCCCGCTCGCAACAACATTATTTTTTTTTTTTTATCAGTAATCTAACACAACTTAACATTTTTGTTCTTAAAATGATATATATGCATTTTAAAAACTTTTTACCTAATATGATTTATCTGGGTTTCGAACCGGGGACCTCTCGCATCAGAGGCAGACGCCTTACCAACTGGGCCATCGAACCATTTTGCGCGCGAGCGAACTCTTGACAAGTATAAACGAAATCGATACTCGAGTAAAACATCGCCGAACTTCGAACTTCGAAAATCAAAAATGATAATTATTGGGATCGATGTGAACCTAGTTTTATCAAAATGACACTATTTAGTATCAAATACGATTTTTCTGAAAACGCGGTGTACTTTTGACACTCATTTGGGAGCAAATTGACCCCAAAAATTTGATCCTAGGGGCAGTGTCATTTTAACCCACAGTTATTAAATTGACACTCAGGATTTTTTTTTTGGGTGTGCAAATGCTGCAATATATAGGTTTGCATAAGATTCCCAGCAATAAACTTCAATGGACCGCATCGGCGACGATGGCGACAAGGACACCAAGGACACTGGGACAACGACGAGATGCTAAAATGTGCTATTAGCTACTCCTCAACGGAATACAGGGTGGTGGCCCCTGGAGTCCTTGGAGGCAGCACACAATTTACAGTGGGCAGTATGTGAGCTAAAGGCAGCTATTGAAACTTAATTGCTTTCGGCTGCCATAGAATTTGGTAGGGATAATAATGGAGTAAATATAAACACTGCAGGGGTAATGCACATATATGAAAGATAGCAATTATACAAGAGAACCAAACGGAAGTTTTGCTTCTAAAGTAAAATAATACAAAATATTTTTTAAGATTTATAGAAATACTTTTTCTACTCAAAGATACTTAAAATGCATTTTAAACTAAAGAGCTCGCTCTATTGATATTTTTATTATCTGGCAAATCTTTAGTCAACCAATGTCAACTGACTTTCCACAAAAAATAAAAGTTTTCCGAAAGGCAGAGAAAGCGAGAAAAATGCAATTCGCAGCAGAGGGTGATTCAATTTCCCGATACTATGTTTTGCTTTTCTTTGCTATCCATTCCTTGACTCAAGGTTGAAACCATTTCTTGTTGATATTTCTCTTCAAAACGGAGCTGGGGGAGAAAGTAAAGGAAAGACAGAAATCTATTGTTCTTGTGATTTGATTATTGCGGTTTCTTGCACTTCACTTTGTGCAGGCGACAAAGAATCAATATTGTTTTGGTTTATTTGGTTTAAACTGTGGGTAGTGTTTGTTTTAAGTAAGGGGATCTATGGAAAAATTACTGGTGTCTCGTGTGTGGTGTCAATGAGAGGATTTCAGCACAGACGACGACAAAGTGCAACAGATATCCTTTCTCATTTTTTCCTACCTTTATGGAAGTGTGTGCCAGTGGTAACAAAAACAAAACCAAACCAAAGTTTCTGCCATGAGGGCAAAAAACGTACACTCAAAGAAAATTATTTCTAAAAATATTATTTCAGGGAATTTTTTAGAATTTAAAAGGGGAAAATATATTTTCTGTGGAACTTTTTATATACTTTTATTATAAAGTTTAAAATCAAAATCACAAGTCTCCTTAGCAACTCACATTTTTTCTAGAAAACACTCCCAGCACCCTCGCTTTTTACTCATTTCTTATATTTTTTCTCAAACCTCTTGCAGATAAACCCCACTGGTTCTTCAACGAGACCCTGCCGGTGCAATACGCCTATGTGGGCGGGGCCGTAAACCTGAGCTGCGATGCGATGGGTGAGCCGCCACCGTCTTTCACCTGGTTGCACAACGGCAAGGGCATCGTGGGCTTCAATCACCGCATTTTTGTCGCCGACTACGGGGCCACGCTGCAGCTGCAGGTGAAGAACGCCTCCCAGTTCGGGGACTACAAGTGCAAGGTGGCCAATCCGCTGGGAATGCTGGAGCGGGTTATCAAACTGAGGCCGGGGGCCAAACCCTGGGGCCCGAAGCGCTTCCAGCTGAAGAAGCTCTACACCGACGCCTTCGAGCTGGATCTCCCAACGCCCCGGATGATAAATGTCTCCGACGAGATGCAGATCTATGGCTACCGGGTGGCCTACATGAGCGACACCGAGTTCAAGTTCAGCGCCGGCAATTGGAGCTACGCCAAGCAAAGGGACTTCTCCTTTCATCGGGGTGAGTAGTAAATACTGGTGAAGAAAGATATTTACTAAAAAATATTAAATAAACACTAAAATAAATAAATAGATTTATTGAAGTGAAAAAAACCTTAATCCCTCTATCATTCGATAAATACCTTAAAAAATTTTATTGTTTAAATATCAAGCCACTCAACTGTTTTGTATAATTGTGCATATTCAAAATTTCACTTCAATTGCAGGCTAAATATTTTAAAGTTGACTACACACAATAATTGAATTTACACAGAACTAATTAAAATTTTGTGGATGCCAATTTAAATTTATATTTTCGAATATTATTTTTTTTATAATATTTCCAGGTCACAAATTCATTATCCCCCATCTGGAGTCGAACACCACGTATCTGATGAGGGCGGCCAGTCGAAATCTCGCCGGACTGAGTGACTGGAGTGCCGTGAAAGTCTTTACCACGGCCGCCGGTTGCAGCTGGAATCCGTCGCTATACCCCATATACGCACTCCTCCTCGCTTTCATCTGGACATAGAGCTTGTCCCCATAGAAAGACAAATACCAAATACAATCCCATCCCAAAACTCGATATTGTTGCTGCTGAGTTTTCTGTTTTCTTGTATCTTCTGTGATAGAACTTTGTGTGTGCAATTCACTTTAACCTAACCTAACCCAAAGAATGTTTAGAGGAGGGAATTATTAGACGAAATGCTTTTTGCTATATATAGACGATATCTGTTCAGCCTATTGCCAATTTTTGCTGCCAACTTTCATTCATCAAACGCATTTTTTGTACGTTTTTTATGAGAAGAACTTAAGGAAATTATTAATGATCGACGATTTTGATGAGGGTGGAATCCTTACGATACATACAATACATATGCATTGTCAACTCTACCTTATAGTTAATTATGAAATGCCCAACTCTACATAAATGTTGTTCAAGCTAAAAACTAAAACGATATACAAGTAAACGAAAACTTTGATGAATTTTACAAACCACAAATGGAAGTCCAAATTATTGATTATAAATTAAACGAAAGCAAAGCAAATCAATAATAGAAAATGGATTGAATTAGCTTAATTGAAGTGAAAACAAAAAACAGAAATGAGAAAAGAGAGAAACGAACCCCCAAATAAACGAAATGAAATGTTTAGCTGGTAAGCAGTGCGTATGAGTAATATGAAAATAAATTCAACTGAATGTGTATAAAAATGACTTTGATGTTTATCTGGCTTTCAAATAATTTATGAAATTATTTGGGTTTTTGAGGGGTCGAGCAGGTGAGTTTATGATAAATGGCCCGAGGTATTTTTAACTGCATTAAATTTGGAATGGCAAAAACAATTCTGTCAGAAATAATCGTAGAATTTGCAGAGTTTTAAAAAAGCACGCAAAAATAATCTCAGAGAAATTATAATTTGTTTTAAATCAAAACAAAATATTATAAACTGTTCTGAAGAAAAAAAATGAAAATTCATGTATTGCATTTTAAACTATAAAATATTCATAATTATTAAAATTTTGCCTTGATTATTAACAAAACTAATACATTGAACAAATGTATTAAATTAATTTAGCCACCTGCCTTGGAATGAATGAATCCCACTGAACTGCCAACCCATTTGCTGAATAATTTCCTGGCTTTCCTCCCGTTAAGGTGTCTCCTGATGGTTATCTGGTGACCTTTGTTTGGCACCATGCCCCATAAAAATGTTTATCATATTCATTAGTGCAAATCTCGTATTGCTTTCGGGCCATAAACATCCAGGCACAAGGACAAAGGACAAGGCCTTGGACATAATGGCAGCCTCATTGCTTATGCCAAACACGCGCCCAATTACAAGGATATTTCGCAGCCACCCAACCCCATTTTTTGGGGCAATAAAAAAAGAACATAATAAACTAACTCATAAAAGTCAATAAACTGTCAAATGGCAAAACATTTACATCACTTAAGTATAAATCTCTCGCCCTTCCGGACACTTTGTCCTTTGTGCATCCTTTTGGCAAGTTATCGCATATGAAAAAAAAAGCAATGGGAGTGGGGGAGCCGACATTCAAGTGCCATTTACATAAGCCCACAAATTCGCCCAGCCATAAATGATCATTAACGCAATCGGCCGTAATAACTTATTGTATTTTATTTAACTTTTATTTCTGTGTGCGCGCCGTGCACACAAAAAATCGAAAATTGTTACGGGTCAGTGAGAAATTCTCCCGCAGACGTGACAACGTGAAACAAAAATAAGCAAATTATGGCGCACAAATAAATACAATTCATTTCGCTCGTGTTTGCCGGGCCATTCATTGTGTGAATGTGCCACGCCCACATGTGCACAGGGGCAGATTATTAACACACGATTTATTGGCCTTTTTTCAGTCACACCCAAGGAATGATGAAAGGCTGCATTTTAAGGGCTTTATCGAAGATAATCTGAAAGGAATTTTCCATTTAAAAGGGGCTTTAGGGAGTTTACTTTAAAGTAAAAGAGAGGATATTATACAAATTGGGGAAGTTCTTGAAAAAATATCATTGAAAATATAATTTAAATGGAATCTTCCTAAATTTAAATAATTTAATAAATAATTAAATAAACATCTTAACTGATATCAATACAAACAATATAATATTAAAAATTAAAAAGATATATATTATTCTTTTGGCTTTGGGGAGTTCGCTTTTAAGTAAAGACAAGAATACAAATTGTTTGAATAGAAAACCCCAACTGCTATTAACAAATGTAAACCAAAATTGTACTTAAATTTTCCCAACTTAAAAACAATTAGCAAAAGTATAATTTTACCCGGCCTTTTCTGACTTAATGCAACATATGAAATTAATCGGCCTGCCGCAACAATCACTTAATGGTCTATGCATATATTTAAACCTGTCCCACATTCGCCACGCCCTCTTTAAGTCATAAGTTAACCAACTGATCAAAGTCGGCCAGAATCAGAATGGTGGAAGATGTCAGTTGCAGTTGCCGTTGCAGCTGCACTTTTCAGTTTCCCCACTGCAGTTGCCATCTTGTATTATTTATTATTGTTTTTACTTTACCGGACTCGTCTTTTGCCGGGCAATTAATGGGATTTTTCATACACATATATGGGTAATGTGGGATATACTTATAGGGGAGGCAAAAAGGGGTGGTATAAAAGCAGTAAACATTATTACCTGGCCATCAGAAGCAGCAAAGTTTGCCGGTCAATCTCGCCCCGTCTCTTTTGCTCTGTTGTGTCCGTAATCGTTTCGGTTTATTTTAATTAAAATTTACAATTAATACTTAATGAGTCGGGCGAGTGACATCAACAGCAGCAGCGCAACTGCATCAGCATCAAATTGAATTTCCCATATAAGACTGTTTGTGTGAGTGGCATGTGCCATCAGCCAATGTGCATGATAATTTTCGGAAAAGTAATTTCCACCCACCCACACATACAGACTCTGCTCAGATTGAAAACATACAAACACAAATACACACACACAGGTATTTAAATAAATTTACGTGAAGATATCTTCTCTTTTACGCCCGCATTTTTGGGTTCATTCTCTATAAATAATTGACGTCTGTCAGCATATTTAATTGATGAAATGGTAAAGTGATGTTGCTTCTAGAAATGCAATGAAAGTGTGAAAGTCGCTGACATTTATTCTATCTGTTTTCCCTTATCCAATATTTATGCTCAAATTGTCAGAATTGGCTGAGAAACTTCGAAATCACATTAAGATAATTGACTTTGAAAATGGCAGAAATTTGCACATCAAAGAAATAGACTTAATATGAATTAATCATTCTGAAACGAATCACACCATTTAGCAAAAGTAGTTTTTGAGTTTTAAATGAGTAAAATATTAAATATATTTAATTATTTATAAATAATTCTCTATTTTGTAACCCCAAAAGTATACTTTCATAACCAAACCTTTTATAAGATTTCCATTTACCTTTCTGTAATCCAATTACAGCCAAGCTCTCATATAATTTGTCCGATAAACTTTCCGGCTTGATATAATCTCCCCAGGGCTTAGTTCTCTACTAAGCACACACATGAGCAGAAGTTTTCTAATTACCATTTACAGCCTCGCCGTACGTCCAAGTTTCCTATAAATAAGGACCCCATTGGCAAAGTTATGAACAAATCATTAAGCTGTCAATTTTGTGTAGTTTGCCGATAGGTGTAATAAATGAATGGCTCATAAGTAATTTTCGCCAAGCAAATGAGACCAGGATAAATTTGAAATTGATTGCAAGGACTTTTCCCCAGCTTGTTCCTGTGTGTTTATTCCTGTGTGTGTTTGTGCTGATTGAAGTTAAATCTTTGCTGAGGTAACTTAATATTAGCCCCATTGAAAAGTTATGAAATTTTTCGGTCTAAACTTTGTCCACACATCCCTGGCTCAATCTGTGCTCAGTTTTTGGGAAGGCAAAGGAAAAATTCGGAAAAGCTTAAAACTTTGTCTACCATTTTTCCGTTTTGGGCAATTAAATGGGAGTTTCAGCTTTCATTTTTCCCTCTTCCAAATTGATGACAGATATATCTCTCTCTGTGCCGCTGAATTCCTAAATGGGTCAGAAATGTTCGAGCCCCTTTATTTCTTTCACTTTTTTTTTGCGAAACCATTGACATATGCAGGCGACTATGAAACCCCATTTCCCACTACTATTTCCCACACTTCAGTGTCATTGTCTCTGCTTCTGCCCGGCCGTATATTTTGACATAGAAAACTTTTGCACCTTGTAACGACTTTTTAAGTGCCACCACTCGCTTTTTCAAAAAAAAAAAACAAAAAAAAAACCGGCAGAGCGCAGAAAGAATGAAATGTGGAGCAAAATGAATATGTAAATCTAGGACTCTTTGGTAACAGGAAAACGAAATGAAACAAAAATAGGGGGAGAGTGTTGGAAATGAAAATAAATGTGAATATTTATGTGATTTATATGGAAGGACGCTTCAACTGCGAGTCTGAACTCACATACATACATATGTGGTGGGCCAAAGGGGGTTAAGTTTCAAGGGTTGGATTTAATGGAAATTTGCATTTGTATGTCAGCGAGTCTGGCTGTCTTTCACGGCTTTGTCTGTCTAGACAAATGAGTAAAACCTTTAAGCAAAAAAAAATATTTTTTAAACCTTTAACCGAATATTTTTCAAAATCTAACCATTTAACTGAAATATCTACATTTTGCAACTCGTTTTAATTGCTTTTGGTTGCCAAAAACTGGGAATCCTGGGAATCAATAAGCCCCTTTGCCCGGCCGCAAATAAACATTGAATACAGCAAAGCATTATGCGCTTATTTACTGAAACCATTGTGCAATTCATTTTACCTTATTTGGCATTTTGGCATTACGCATACGCCGCATGGACCAAAGCATATTAATTGAACAACTCTTCGGGGCGGAAGCACCACACCCACATTCCACAACCCACTGCCATTTTTACTTTGTTTATGTATATTTGTGTTCATGGTTTTTGGGTTGGGAACGAGCTTTGGTACATTCTCTCATTATGCAAATGGTTGCTCTTTAAGTGCACTAAATATTGCGCATACGCCGCGTGTGCCAATGGAGCAGCAAAACCAAAAATTCATTCGGCACATTTGTAAATGCTTAATTCAATATTTTATTTTGATACAAAGTTCGAATATACTTTGCCTTTCCACTGCACTGAATATGCGATGCGGAAAATGTTGCGAAAAATTCGGAATGTTAATGAGAAGTGCATTTCCCTTGCGCGCGAAAACTGTTCAAACAACTTTAATGATAAAGTGCTGAAAACAGAGTGCAATATATGTTTCTCTTTGACTGTTGCAAAATATTTCGTGGGTCAACGAACGGAACTTAGTAACTAAAATAAATAGCATCAAATATTTTTTAAACATTAAAGTACTAAAAAGAAACCGACTCATGTTTTTCAAATGATAATCTTTAAAAACTTTAACCCAACATGACTATTGACAATTGATATTAAAGTTTAAAAAAAATGGCTTAAGGGTATTCCGTTTTGTTTATTTGTCGAATAATTAATTTAAAATTAATTTGTTTTTAATCGCGTACATTGCGACAAAGTGAAGGGCATACCAGGATAATTTGCACATGTGGGCAAACAAATGAAAGCGCATTAAAAATGTAGAGGTAATCACGATGCTAATGACATCGGCGGACAAAAGCGACGGACGGACATTTAACGGACAATGGAGTTGGCTTCTGTGTCGGGTTGCATTTCAGGGCAAAACGTAAACAAATTAAGCTATCTGTTTCGCCATTTGATTAATTGCAATGCAATGCAATTTCAATTTTTTGCCGCAGCCATCCTTTTGTGTCCTCGTATCCTGCTGCCATATCATAACTGTCAGCGTCAGGACTGCAGATTGTTCCTGTTGCGATTTTTTTCCACCATAGTTCAGATGACAGCGGTACAAGAAAAAAGCAGCCGCCGAAGAATTGACAGCTCATGGCAAAACCCATGCCCGGTTACACTTTTTGGCCATTTGCTTGTAGTTATGGCATTCAATGTATTTCCATCCTGTTAACAACAACGAATGCCGGCCACATGCAAATAATTAAGATAACTGCAGCTCCATCTGACAGCAAATGGGATTTATTTAAAATGCAGCGACCGCAACAGGAGCACAAAAAATATGCAACTGTTAAAAGTAACAAGGGGATTAAAACTGTGGATCCGGAGGTGGGAAGCCATTAAAAATATATGCGCGTAATTTTGATCAGCGACCGCAGACGCGATCCAAAAAAAATAATCTTTTTCATAAGGGAAACAGGGTATCTGAATAATTGTATATTAATCTAAGGAATTGCATGTGCATGGGCCATAAATCCAACATAACAAAATTCGCCTGAAAATATAAACAATTTCTGGAGTACAGCCTCGTGAACTAAAAAGACAACAGGAATGTGCCAAGGAAAACCAAGTTCATGAAGTAGAATCCCTGATTATTTTGACGGGTGACAAATTCAAAAATGTAACTCGCAATGTCAAGTGCTTCATAGATTTTATCTTTAAGCGTGCAAAGTTGGATGGGGAGGGTTGGATTGGATTAGATTATCGAACCTGCGAAATTTTCTAGACCGAAGCAGAACGATAAGTGCGAAGAGTCTTTTGGAATGTACGAATGCATGATTGAACAAAAAAAAGGAAAAATAAAGTTAAGTAAAGTAAATATTACATTAAATTATGCTCATTTTTTTATTTATATAACCTTTTCCTAATTAGTTAATAGGTGTAAAAAGGCGTAACATGTTTAAAAGGTGTGTAAAATTTTAGAATCTATATAAAGAGGAGTTGCGAGATCCCAAAGTTATAAAGAAAAACGTTCTGCAAAATGAAAGTGTTGCTAATTTCTTTTTTTCTAGTTATTATCTCAGTTCTGGCAACTTCGCAGGTAAGTCAAATTAAAGCACATCAATAAATAAATACATTTCATTATTTCTAAAGCCGCCTTTGGTAAAAACCGCTAAAGAATGTGCCAAGGACAACCAAATTCCCAATGACGAAGCCATGGATTTTATGAAAAGTTACAAAATGAAAAGTTATACCCAAAACATGAAATGCTTCATAAATTGTGTCTTCGAGCGATCAGCGTTATTGGACGTTATGACGAAGAAGTTGAAAGGAGAAAAACAAAACTGCGATTCCATCAAGGACACTGATAAGTGCTCAGCGTCCTTTAAGAAACTCGCATGCTTCCTTAAGATCGAAAACAAATTACGGAAGCAAGATAAAAAAGGATAATGAAAACGAAATTGATCGACATCGGAATTTACGATAATTTTACATTATAAATAAAAAGTGTAAAAACTGTAAAATCTTTCCTATAAGGAAAACGTGTATCTGAATAATTGTGTCTTAATATAAGAAATGGAAAATATTATAAATAAAAAAAAACACCTCTAACGAGCAAAAGGTTCGTGACGATCGCACCATCAACATACAAAAGTTCTAATATCAAATTTTGTGACGAAACATGGTTGTACATTTGATTAATAGATCAAACAATCTCACGCAGTAGCTTTATAACGTTTTTTACTTTACAGCCGCGTGGCGTAAATAGAGAAAAGGAATGTGCCAAGGAAAACCAAGTTCCTGAAGTAGAATCCCTGATTATTATGACGGGTTACATAGTTAAAAATGAAGCTCGCAATTCAAGTGCTTCATGAATTGTATCTTTAAGCGCCTTCAGTTGGTTGGGTCGGATTGGATTGGATTAGATTATCGAATCTGCGAAATTTTCAAGACCAAATTGGTCTGACCAATCATAGCGATAAGTGCGAAGAGTCTTTTGGAATATACGAATGCATGATTCAAGAGCAAAAAAAGGAAAAATTAAAAATAAAGTAAATTTTACATAAAATTATGCTACCTATTTATTTATTTATTTATTTATATAACCTTATCTTAATATAGTTAATAGGTGTAAAAAGCCGTAAAAATTGTGTTAGGTGTGTAAAATTTAAGAATCTATATAAATAGAAGTTGCAAGATCCGATAATTACAAAAAACGTTCTGCGAAATGAAGGTGTTGCTAATTTCTTTTTTTCTAGTTATTCTCTCAGTTCTGGCAACTACGCAGGTAAGTCAAATTGAACCACATCAATAAATAAATACATTTCATTATTTCTAAAGCCGCCTTTGGTAAAAACCGCTATAGAATGTGCCAGGGACAACAAAATACCTAAAGAAGAAGCCATGGATTTTATGAAAAGTTACAAAATGAAAAAAAAGACCCAAAACATCAAGTGCTTTATAAAATGTATCTTCGAGCGATCAACTATATTGGACGTTGTGAAGAAGAGGTTTAAAGGACAAAAACAAAACTGCGATTCCATTAAGGACACTGATAAGTGCGAAGCGTCCTTTAAGAAATTCAAATGCTTCCTTAAAATCGAAAATCAATTACGGAAGCAAGATAAGAAAGGATAATGATAACGAAAATGATCGACATCGGAAACTACAATAATTTTACATAAATTATATTTATGAATTTGGTGTAAAAACCGTAAAATCTTTCTTATAAGGGAAACTTTTATCTGAATAATTGTGTCTTAATTTAAGAAATTATCAACATTATTATTATGTGTTTTTGATTTCTGTTGGCGTCTCAGTTCTAGCCATTCAACGGTAGGCCAAACAATCTCACGCAGTAGCTTGGAATGTGCCAAGAACAACCAAGTTCCTGAAGTAGAATCCCTGATTCTTGTGACAGGTGACATAGTTAAAAATGAAGCTCGCAATGTCAAGTGCTTCATAAATTGTATCTTTAAGCGCGTAGAGTTGGATGGGTCGGATTGGATTGGATTATATTATCGAATCTGCGAAATTTTCAAGAGCAATCATAGCGATAAGTGCGAAGAGTCTTTTGGAATATACGAATGCATGATTGAAGAAAACAAAAAAGAAAAAGTTCAAATTAAAGTAAATATTACATAAAATTATGCTACCTATTTATTTATTTATATAACCGTATCTTAATATAGTTAATAAGTGTATAAAGCCGTAAAATTTGTAATAGGTGTGTAAAATTTAAAAATCTATTTAAAGAGAAGTTGCGAGATCCGAAAATTACAAAGAAAAACGTTCTGCGAAATGAAGGTGTTGCTAATTTCTTTTTTTCTAGTTAGCCTCTCAGTTCTGGCGACTTCGGAGGTAAGTCAAATAATACCAAATCATTAGCATAATAATTTCCTTTATTTCTATAGCGGCCCGTAGTAAAAGCCTCAAAAGAATGTGCCAAGGTCAACCAAATTCCTACAGAAGATGCCTTGCATATTATGAAAAGTTACAAAACGAAAAATAAGACCCATAAGTTAAAGTGCTTCATAAAATGTGTCTTCGAGCGATCACCCGTATTGGACGTTATAAGGAAGAGGTTGAAAGGGCAAAAACAAAACTGTGATTCCATCAAAGATGCTGATAAGTGCGAGGAATCCTTTAAGAAATTCGAGTGCTTCCTTAAAATCAGCCAAAAAATTAAGCAAGATAAGAAAGGATAATGATAATGAAACGATCGACATCGGAAACTACAATATTATATATTTTATATTTATGAATATTAAGTGTACAAACCGTAAAATCGTTCTTATACGGAAAACGTGTATCTGAATAATTGTTTCTTAATATAGGAAATTACAAATATTACAAATAAAAAAAAAACACCTCTTAACGAGTTAAAGGGTCGTGACGATCGTACTATCAACATACAAAAGTTCTGATATCAAATTTTGTGCCGAAAAATGCTTGTACATTTGACCTAATAAATATTTATATACTTTATAAAATATTCTCATTCGGTCCGCTTCAGTAAAATAATAACCATTTCGCCTTCAAAAGCATATTTGCAGCGTAGCAAATGAGAATGTTTTATAAAATGGTATATTTATTTAGTCGAATGTACAACGATGAAAATTGTTTAGGTCTTGGTATGCTTTGGTATCCTTTTAGTTTTTGCGATACCTTTCGATTGATGTATTACTCTATGTATTACTATTATGTTCCGAATCACAGCAGATTTTCATTTATGCGGCTATATATAGTAGTTGCCTTCACACACTCATCTTGTGCGTTTCGTCACTACGTGTACTGCCGTCCGCAGTAATAGACAATGAAACTCGCAATGTCAAGTGCTTTATAAATTGTATCTTTGAGCATGCAAAGCTTGATGGGTTATCACTCGAAGTAGGAAATCCTATCTGCAATGTTTTCAGGACCAAGCATATCGATAAGTGCGAAAAGTCCTTTCAGCTATACGATTGCCTGATTAAACTTCAAGATATCCCGCTACCTAAATAGTTGATTTTTAAATAAAGTAAATATTATTAATTGACCAAGTTAGCACAATTTAATTTATTTACTTATTTATTATAGTTAATAAGTGTAAAAAGCCGTAAAAATTTTAACAGGGGTGTAAAATTTATGAATCTTTTTAAAGTGGAGATGCGATATCTGAAAGCTAGAACGAAAAACGTTCTGCGAAATGAAGGTGCTGCTGATTTCTACATTTCTAGTTACGCTCTCAGTTTTGGACACTCCGGAGGTAAGTAAATCTATAACACAGCATTTCCAATTTAAAGTATTATTTTTTATTTTTACAGCCAAGTTTTGTAAAAACCGCACATGAATGTGCCAAGAGGAATAAAATTACTCATAATGAAGCCATTGGTGTTATGATGAGTTACAAAGAAAAGAAAAATCCTCACAATGTCAAGTGCTTTATAAATTGTATCTTCCAGCGATCAGCTATTTTGGATGTTTTAAGGAAAAGGTTCAAGGGAGAAAAACACAACTGCAACTCCATCAAGGATGCCAATAAGTGCGAAGAGTCCTCTCAGAAATTCGATTGCTTCCTTAAAACCGAAAAGAAACTTAGGAAGAAACTCAGACAACACACAAACAAAAAACTTGGTTAACCAAAAATATTGTCAAACAGTCCCCAACCACAAAAATTGTCAACCCTAATAAATTAAAAATTTCAAAATGTTCAATTTGGTTTTATTTTGTCATTAATTTATTTAGCCTTCCTATGGAAGCTATTTTATAAAGTCGTCCGATCATTGTTAAATTTAATTCGAAATTCTGAAATATAATAATATTAAAATAGAGTGATATCTCAGAGAAGAAGAGAATACAATATAAGGGATACAAATTATAATGACTAATTTTTGTAGTGTTTCAGGATGTTTAATTTCTTTACTCTTCATCTTCTCATCATCAAGTCATTCTTCTAATTGGGCCAGCTTTGAACTTAAGTTTTCCATCTAGGCCAAGATAATCAAGAAAAATCCTTCAAAGCAATAAGGGCAAGGGAGATATTTCTAACAGCCAATGCAAACTAGCTTAAATAAAAAAGTTTCACATTATTATCGTCATATTGCAGCAATGACATGTGCCATAAACAAATTGCCAACTTTAACAATTAATCAAGCCATTTCGCCCACAGAATTTTAAAGTTTAGACACCACTAAAAGCACTTCAAAACAAAAAATATGAAAACATAATGAAAATAAAAATAAACATAAAGTTGGCAGACTGTCAGCGACAGAAGAAGGGGACACTTACACCCCCCTTTAAAGTGGGGACTCGTAATTAACGGAATTAAATGCTGCAGAGTCAAACAAGAAAACTCGATTTGTGCAGTGACCAAAAAATGACACGGCCAGAACCGGAGTTCGGAATTTATTTACAATGGCAAACCGCATGGCAACGAAAATTGTTCATATAACATTAACATTCGATTGGGGGCGGAAGTTGCATTTTACTTTTAAATGCAGCCAGAGCAGAAATGTTTTTATATTTTTATTCCGCAGACAAAGAGAGATCTCCGCACATGCTGCTATTTATGCAAGAAATTCTGTGCAGACACAGCGGCTTACAAAAGGGAGAGGGTGGATAGTAGGGGGTTGGCGCCCGGTGGGCGGTTAACTCATACGATATGCAACCAGAAGCAGAGATACCAGAAATGCACAGAAAATAAAATTAAATAATAATGCCATTCCAACCAGTCCACATGACCTGTTTAAATAATTTATTTTTGAAAGGAATATTTTATAATAATTGCAATTATAATTGTTTTAATCTATTTTACATAAAGAGTTTAAAATAATGATATTTTAGTGATAAATATTTACCCTTTAAATATTTAAATTTTTGTACTAAAGAAAATAATTTAAAATAACGGAAATATTATTTTAACTTTATTTTGTACGAAGTTCAGAAAATAAAGGAATTTAAATAGTAAAGTTGTACAGCTAAGTTTGTTATTCAGGATATTTACATATATTTATTCCCAAGGATATATTATTCTTTTAGTGTACCCACATCCGCCTACATTTCTTTTCATTTCCCATTTTTATTCTTCCTGCCGCCCCTTTCTACTCAGCACCGCCCATTGCCACCCACTTTTGCATGCAGCGTTGTGTCAAGTTTTTAAACGTCAGCTGTGTCTACAGATGGGTTAAGGGGGCTGCTAGGCGTCGCATCGGTGGGTTAAGAGGATGGACTCGGGGCTTGGCCCACATTTCTTTGCAGTTTCGGACTGCCGTGCTTTATGCGGATTCATATGTAAATCAAGTGAAAACATCAGAGGGAGTGGACTTTTTTTTTTCTTACAGAACTGACTTGCAGAAGTCCTAACCGGAAGCTGAAATTTAATGACATTGGCTATGTTTTTTTTTAATTTTGTCTCGATTTTGGTAAATTTTTTATCATTATGTTATGTAATTCTTAAATTAAGGATGCTTAATTTTATTAGTTTATTTTTTAAATAATTTAATTCATATTCATAAATTTGGCATTATTATTATTTGAAAAATTACACAAAAATATTTTTAAAAATACACTAAACCGTAAAAGGCCAACAAGAAAATCTGGCATATCAAAATCATCAATCCTTAAGTTATACTGGCATTTATATGCACATAAGCCGGATCAAACTATCTCAAAGACCACAAAAAATGAACTCTCGAAACGGAATCCCAAATCCAAAACCAAATCCGACACCGAATCAGAGTCGGAATTGCATTTCCAGCGACTCGTGGCGCAAAGTGAATGTAATAAAGCGATTTCTTTGCTTAAATATCCCCGTGCTAGCGCACTGCGGATAATTCTATCTGATGCACCACCCACTATAGCCCCTCTTACCCCCCTTTTCACCACCCCCTCCCCCTGTATTATTTGCATATGGCCATATGGCTTGCGAATTTGTGTGTGTGTATGAGTGTGTTTTGGCTGAAAAAGGAATGGAAATTGAGAAAACGAAATGGAAAGCTCTGCTGCAGTTGATTTGTGTTTTTACTTGGTTTCAGCTGCTACCCCTAGAACCTCCCCGAAAAACCCACCCCACCCTCCGCTATTTTGCGATATTTCAGTTGTTTTTGGCGTCTTATCAGGCTATTCTTTGTTCGGAAGAACGGAGAACAGAAAATGAGAATAGCAATGCGAACTCTAGACCGTAATCGAAACCGAAACCAAAACACTGATGAGCATTGTTTTCGATTCCGATAGAGCCGCTTACTCATTATCTTCGGCATGACAGTTGAGTATGAGCACGTCAGCTGAAGGAGCTGAGAAAACAATGTAGTTGGTATGACTACTGAAAAAAGAGAGAAAAGATAAGTCAGCGAGTCGAGTTTCAGGATTGCATTATAATGTCACAAGGCAAACCTGCAATTTCTGAACCAAGTCAACTTATCAAATCAAGACAATTTATTTTATTTCATAATTACTAGAAGGTATTTGTCAATTTATTGCATTATTATTAATTTTTTTTTATTTATATCTCAATATTACCTCAGTTGAATTCCATAAGATTTAGATAAGATATTCGGATAACAAATATTGCTTCAGCTTTATTGATTTTCAATCTTATTTCTCTCAGTGCACTTAATTTTCCCACTGATATCAACTTATCTTTTGCACAAAGAAAACAGTAGATTATTTTATTTTACGATTGCGGGACAATTGACTTTTTTGAAGAATGAAACCCCATTGATAAATATAAAAAAATTGTTTAAAATTTGTATTTAAAAATACAATTTTTTTATACTAAGGGTAATAGATTTTCTGTTCTTCGCCTGTTAACAGAAGTCATTGAAGAAACAGTTTTCTGTGATTTATCTCTTTATTTTTCCGCCTTTGTCTCATTTTCATCAAAGCGGAAGATGCAATCAAGGCAAACAAAAGGAAATAATAATAAAAAAAAAGGCCTACAAAAAGAGCGACTCAAGACCCGCACAACAGATTATCTTAAATTGGTTTACAATAAGAGAGAAAAATCTGAACTTGAGGCTTCCGCTCAGAGATTGCATATAAGATTACTCATTCATCAACTCTCCCTAGGATTTTGAGCTTATTTTTATAAAATCTTTGAGGAAATAATAATAACTAAGTTGCACAATATAAACAATTAATTCAGAAAAGCTGCTTTATGAATAGAAAATAACTTGACCTGGGTCTTTTGATACTCAGTCTAGTTTTAGGGGGTTAGATCCTAACTATAGTTAGGAAATCTTAAATATTCCGAATTTCAAACTATTCGTTTAAGTTTAAATTTCTTTATTTTAAATTAGATTACAATGGAGAGGGAAAACCGAAGCGCTCTTCGCGCTCTCTCTTCAGAATTTCGAGGTTAAATTAGAGGGTTCCCGCTGAATGGCCTACTGAATTTTAGCGGGAATCTCAACGCAGATGATGTCCGCACCATCCTGATCCTGCAGCTCCCACTTGACGAGAACCGAGACCTTGGGATAGGATTTCAGGACCGGCAAGGTGGCCGTATAGCGATAGGACTCCTCCTTCTCGAGGGGGCACTTCAGTCCGCTGTCCACACAGGCATCCGGATTTGCCAGCGGGAAGGGCATCTCGATGCCCAGGACCTTTCCATGGACCACCGTCTTCACTGCTGTGGCCTCCTCGGCCAGAGCGAAATCGATGGAGAAGCTGACCGTGGTGTTCCTCTTGAGGATGCACTCCGCCTTGGTGGTGTCACATCCCTCGATGGCCACCCTCGTGAACTTGCCCGTCTTCGATCCGCAATCGCTGAACTCCAGGGCTCCCGCACAGGCCACCAGAACAGCACAGGCAATTACCGCGTACCTCAGCATTTTCCTCCAGTTAATTGAATTACAAGGTAAATAAATCAGACGGGGACTGTTCCGTTGGCTATCGCCTATTTCTGCCTTTTCACAGCGCTACGAATCTACTAAATCTGGAGAGAGGCCGAAGACAAGTCAAAGCTTCTTCGAGAACTAAAAACAGCTGCGCGCGACGATTCATAAGTGAAAAGCTTTCTCCCCCGATTTCAAATGGTGGCACCAACTATCGGTTAAGGAGTGTATATATTTTCAAGACTTTAAAATAACTTGGGATAATATTTATACAAACAAAAACAATAGATTGATAAATCTAACCAATAAAATAGTAAACCCAACCCATCAACGAACGAAATTTTACCAATAAAATAGTTACTCTCACAACAACAAAAAAACAACACACATGACCCAGAGCAAATACAAAATAAACAGAAATATTTTTATTAGTAGTACCTTTTCTGTAGTTACTTAGCTTACTTAGTTACTTAATTTTACCAATCCATTTTTAACAAAGTAATATAATAGATATAATCTTCCCTCAAGTAAATAGAACTTGTTTTTTTTATTTTTTTATCATAGTGTTAAAGATTATTTTTTGAGGAATATTTACTGAACTGGAAAAATCTTTTCTGTACTGAAAATATTTTTTTATTTTTATTTATCTATTACCTACTTTTCATTTAAACATTTTTAAATTTTTTTAAAAATTACTTACGTTTATTATTTATTGGAAATAAAACTTGACTAATAGAATCGTTCATTATGGTTCATCTAAAAAAAGCAAATATGTATTAAATTGTTTAAGACCTCTTAGGGCCGGTTTCTCGAGTGCCGGCTAACATTTCTCGAACAGAGAAAGTCCCTGCTAAGGCATTTTGGCTTTCTCGAGCATCAATGTGAGAGCTAACTTTGACAGGGACTCGGAGTCCCTGTTAAGCGTTTTCGACTCGATAGAATGACAGCTGATTTCCCAAAGCCAACTAAGAAGAAGAAACGAAATCACAGCTGACTTTTCCTTTGAATTATACCCAAACAGCTGATGAAATAATCGAAGCACGCCATTTTTTGCGCTTGACAGCACAATTCTGTGCGTTAACAGCACTCTGTAATTGTTTCTCGTTCAGATAAATTAAAGCAGTCGAGAAAGCGGATTTGCTTTTACGAACAGTTTATCTAGTCTTTAAGTTTTTCGAACAGATAGCTATCAGGGACTTTGACAGGGACTCGAGAAACCGGCCCTTAGTAACTTAAAACAAGAGAGAACGCTATAGTCGGGTTGTTGTCCCGACTATCTAATACCCGTCACTCAGCTAAAGGGAGTGCGAACGCTGTGTCGGGTTGGTGTCCCGACTAATAATCGTAACTCAGCTAAAGGGAGTGCGAGGGAGATAGATATATAATTTTTGATTGCGTATAACTTTTTAATGAATGGTCCGATTTGAAAAATGTCTTCTACATTTCGATAGGTATAAATATACACAACAAAATTGCATTTATACTTCTCGGAAATCTTTAAAGATGTGGGCGCAGGACCCATTTTAAAATCGTTAGTGGGCGATTGTGGGCGTTAGAGGGGGCGTGGCGCTCGGCTAAAATAAACTTGCGCTGCGTAGGAAGCCAAAGAATATGTGTGGGAAATCTCAACCTTCTAGCTTTTGTAGTTTCTGAGATCTCAGCGTTCATACAGACGGACAGACAGACAGACAGACAGACAGACAGACAGACAGACGGACAGACGGACAGACGGACAGACGGACATGGCTAGATCGACTCGGCTAGTGACCCTGATCAAGAATATATATACTTTATGGGGTCGGAAACGCTTCCTTTTAGCTGTTACATACTTTTGCACGAATCTAGTATACCCTTTTACTCTACGAGTAACGGGTATAATTAGTATAAGATATTTGTAATTCAAAATTTTAGCTAAAATATTTCCATCTAAAATTAATGCCACGATATCTTTTTGAAACCAGCGACATAAGGTTTTTTATGGCTAGAGTGGGAGCTCTGGAAAGCTTTTCACCCTTTCACCCCCGCCACCATGCGATAATATATCGAAGGCAGACCGGCAAAAGCTTTAGCTTATTGTGTTTGCCGCATTTCGCTTTGCTTTAGTATTCTCTTGAGGCCAGCTGCGATTGGATTGGCAACGATTTTTGCAATTAAATAAAAAGATAGTACAACTACTTAGTGCATTTAACAATGTCGCAGATCTGTAAGCGCGGTTTGTTGATCAGCAACCGATTGGCGCCCGTCGCCGCCCTCCGCTGCAAGTGAGTAGGGGCGAAAGAGAGGGCGATAGACCGGGGGAAAGGGACGGCAGGCCGCTGAACACGTTGCAGATGCAGCGGTGTCATTTGCCAAGGTCATTGCAGTTGCCGGTCGAATTGCGCTTATTTGTGTTTGTTTTCTCCATTACTGCATAATTTGTTTGTCCTTGCGAATTTGTTCGCCGTTTTTTAGCGTTATACTATATCTTTCTCTGGATTTATTGTTATATCAGCGCAGGGGCTTTGTATATTTCATCATCATTCTCATTGCGAAAATCTAAAACAATGATATCCACTGCTTCCAGCTGTTTTTATCTTTCGCGCTAATATTTGCATATGATTTGGGTTCGGTACTATACTATATAGACTAATTTTCCAATTACGTATGAACGTGTATTTATTTTTAAAGCCAATTTTATGACGCTCCATGCTATTTTTTGCCAATTTCTTTCCGCTCGGGAGAACATTTTGAAACCACATGATGAATAGGTTAGAAGATAACGACTTCCAAATGCGGTACAGGAAGTTAGAAAATTAAATATTAAATGTAGTAAATGTATTTAATATTTTATTGTGATTACAAAATTAAATATTAAATGTAGTAAATGTATTTAATATTTTAGTGTGTTTACAAAATTAAATATTAAATGTAGTAAATGTATTTAATATTCTAGTGTGATTAGAAAATTTTAAAATTATTTTTAAAGAAGAGTTTTATAAGTAAAATCTTAAAATTAGGTTAGCTTTGTTGTATCTTAAAGAATCAGCCATGAAAAAATCCTCAGAAATCATTTTTAAATCAAAATTTTTAGTTTTGTTTGAAACAAAATTTGTTCTTACCTCCACATGACCATCCAAATTTGTAACGCTATGAACAGAAGCATTTTGATGACGCTGAAGGATATTGTTCATGTGTGGTCCAACGACCCCGGGCAGCGGACATGGCGGGCGAAAAGAGCGTAGGGTATTCGTGGTCATATCACGCTTATGTCGCGTGCTTTGATTTCCATTTTATGGAGCTACTTCTTTCGTTATAAGGCGGCTTGTTTTATCGAACTGCAGAAGGTTCCCATTCCCAATAGAAATCAAACAAATCAGTTCCGAATACAGGTGGCAGCTAATTGAAAGAGTTTAATTAAGTTTGATATTTCCACGATTTATTACCGCTCGGAATAATAAGAAAGAGACTCGGGAAGCCGGCTACGTCAGCAAACAATCATCGACCTTATCGCTGACGTAGGCTTTAATGGATCTATATTGTGTGTTCTGTAAATCGTCGACCGAGTTCCCATAATAACATGTTTACAGCTGATAAGGGGTGGGCTTTCTCAGACTCCCCTGTCCAGGGGGTTTAAGGTGGTGCGTTGCCACACTCAGAAAATGAATCGCCCTGAATTTTAGAAATCCGCCTATGGATTTGCTTCACTGGCGATTTTTTTCTTTAAAATAAAAAAATTTTCTACTGGTAAAGAAAATGTTCTTCAAATTAATCAAAATTTATTAAATTCAAGAAATATTCCAGAAATATAGAAAAAAATCGCCAGTAAAGCAAATCCATAGGCGATTTTCTAAAATTTTTTTTTGAGTGCAGTGGGTGCGAACTCCAAGAAAACCTCCAGATGACTTTCAAACTTTAGTCACGAAACCGAAATGATAAATGATAGCCACAAGTGGCAGACGTGGATGAGATAACCCACTAAGCAGTTTTCTAATCTTACCAATTAAATTTAAACCAGATAAGAACAGCATGGGGTGTACTTTTTATAAGGGGGGTTAAAGGTTGATAGGACGGAAATGCAGATTGGTCATAAAAAGTAGAAAATCAGAAAAAAACGTTATAAATTTTTAACCTTTTGGTATTCCTAATTTTTAATCATTCCTTTGATAAATCAAACAATAAAAACACTTGAAACTTTATAACCTTGAATATTTAATGTTGTTCAAGGTTAAAACTTTTAATAACTACATTTTTATAAAACTAATTTTCTTTTCTTTATTTTTCCTAGATCAACATGGTTCTCTGAGGTGCAAATGGGTCCTCCTGATGCCATTTTGGGCGTCACAGAGGCCTTCAAGAAGGACAAGAACCCGAAGAAGATCAACTTGGGCGCTGGCGCCTATCGTGATGACAACACTCAGCCCTTTGTGCTGCCAAGTGTTAGGGAGGTGGGTTTAGATTTAGATATAGGTTAGCCCATTAATTTTACTAAATTAAATATTTTTTAATATCAGGCTGAGAAGCGAGTACTGAGCCGTAATTTGGACAAGGAATACGCCACTATTATTGGACTGCCCGAGTTCTACAACAAGGCCATCGAACTGGCTTTGGGCACGGTAATTATAGATTGTATAACTATAAAATATCTCTTATAATAATCACTAAAATCCACTGTCATTCCAGGGTTCCAAGCGTCTGGCGGCCAAGCACAATGTGACCGCCCAGTCGATCAGTGGAACCGGCGCTCTGCGCATCGGAGCCGCCTTCCTGGCCAAATTCTGGAAGGGCAACCGCGAGATCTACATCCCATCGCCATCGTGGGGCAACCATGTGGCCATTTTCGAGCACGCCGGTCTGCCGGTGAATAGGTATCGCTACTACAACAAGGACACCTGCGCCTTGGACTTTGCAGGACTGATCGAGGATCTGAAGGTGAGAAACGGGTATAAGTACACCCAAAAAAAAATCGATATGAAACGCAAAACGATTTTACAGTATGTAATATCAATTTTAACTTGATATGGTGTAAATTTGATATGGTCGAAATGAGTATTTCATGTAAAAACGATATGGGTTTTGCTTAACCAGAAATTTACATGCACATATAGATTTTACGGCGACATTCTTTTTTTTTTGTGTACTATTAATACTAAAAATACTTGACCCAATGAAACGCAGATCGATTTTACATTATGTTATATCAATTTAAACTTGATATGGGGTAAATTTGATATGGTCGAAATGAGTATTTCATGTAAAAACGATATGGATTTTGCATAACCAGAAATTTACATGCACATAAAGATCGATTTTACATTATTTAATATCAATTCGAACTTGATATGGTCGAAATGAGTATTTCATGTAAAAACGATATGGGTTTTGCATAGCCAGAAATTTATATTATTTTATTATATATTATATTATATTGATACTAAAAAAATACTTACCCCTATGATTTCTTACAGAAAATCCCCGAGAAAAGCATCGTTCTGCTGCACGCCTGCGCCCACAACCCCACGGGAGTCGATCCCACTTTGGAGCAGTGGCGCGAGATCTCGCAGGTGGTGAAGAAGCGCAACCTGTACCCCTTCATCGACATGGCCTACCAGGGATTCGCCACCGGCGACATCGATCGCGATGCCCAGGCGGTTCGCACCTTCGAGGCCGATGGCCATGACTTCTGTTTGGCCCAGAGTTTCGCCAAGAACATGGGTCTGTATGGCGAGCGTGCCGGCGCCTTCACTGTTCTGTGCTCCGATGAAGAGGAGGCCGGGCGTGTGATGTCCCAGGTGAAGATCCTCATCCGTGGCCTGTACTCCAATCCCCCTGTTCATGGAGCCCGGATTGCCGCCGAGATCCTCAACAACGAGGATCTGCGCGCCCAGTGGCTGAAGGATGTCAAGCTGATGGCCGACCGCATCATCGATGTGCGCAGCCAGCTGAAGAACAACCTGCTGAAACTGGGCTCCAGCCAGAACTGGGACCACATCGTCAACCAAATCGGCATGTTCTGCTTCACTGGTTTGAAGCCCGAGCAGGTCCAGAAGCTGATCAAGGAGCACAGCGTCTATCTGACCAACGATGGACGCGTTTCGATGGCGGGAGTCACCAGCAAGAATGTGGAGTACCTGGCCGAGAGCATACACAAGGTCACCAAGTAGAAAGTCACCGGTGGAGATCGAAGTAGAGATGGAGTTTCAGTAGTACCTTCTTAGCGGCACCTGTACGAATTTTGCAGCACCAACGAAATCAAGAACTCTAGTTAAACCAATGCATTTTGCACACTCTCTATCTATATCTCTGTATATAAGCTAAATGATCTGCCTTTTTGAAAGTAAAGCATTTTAAATGATAGAAAATATACAAGTATGTAATTATTTCGAGGAGAAATATGAGATATAAACAAATATTTGGTTAATTACAGTCATGGAAAGTGTTAGTTAATCAAATTAGTATTAAATCGGACCACACTTACGCTACTAACAAAAGTATAAAAGCTTGCAGTTAATTTTTCATTTAGATAATCATATTTTACTAGCATCCAATTTTTATTTACAACTAGGATCACGGTTTGTTATAACGATATCTTAACTTATCGCTCGGTTCGCAGTACTCCTTGATAATGAGCTTGCACAGGAATATGTGGAATACTATGATTATTGCACACACGGAAACCCAGAAAAGCGTAGGCAGTCCACCCAATTGGTGGCCATGCCGATGCAGGGCGATCAAATGCTGCTCATGGGCGGGAGCTGCAAATAGAGATCAAAATAATTAGAGAACGATCTTCTTTACTGATCAAATAACTCACCTTCTACCACTTCCTTTACATGAATGGCATGATGCAGCTCTTCCATGTGCTGCTTGTCCTCGGTTATGTATAATATTGCTGTCAGAGGTTCAGTCAATTTAACTGGGAATTGTCGTCGATTTGGCCTAAAAAATAGAAAGATTTTTTATATAAAGCACTTAAGGATTGCTTATATATTAAATTTACGTTAGCAGCACGGGCTCATCCAGGCAGCCGCCATCGCAGGCATAGTAACTCCTGTCCGAGCGATCCAGCGCCACATTGATCACCGCCTTGTTGTCATCCTTCACAATTATGGTGACATTGACATGGGTTTTATTGCCGTAGTTGAGGCGGCGGAAGTGAAAGTCCCTGTGCAGAAACTTTGGATGGATATTGCACTCCAGGTGCTGATTGCTAAAGCGAAAGCTGCCGAAGCTGAGGACCATTCCTTGGATGACGCCCGAGGCTCCAGCTCGTATGAGATTGTGGCAGCCTTGCTTCTCCAACGTCAGCATCCACGATGTAACTAGGGAATTGAGCTGCTGCAGATTTGACATCTCACGCCAGAGATTCTCCGCCTGCAGGGTGTGATACGAATCGTAGCAACCTTCGGCGTAGGTGAGTGCCTTGGCTATATCCTCCTTTTTCGCGGCGCCCGTCTCCTCGAACTCGAAGCTGCGCACCTGCGAGAGAACCGCATACATGGTGGCATTGATGCGGTCGCCATTCAAGCTGTTCTCCGCCTTGGAGGTGCTTATCGTAAAGCCAGTGGCCCACAAATCCGTCCACACGTCGATGTGCTCCTGCCGGTAGGTGTTTATGCTGCTAAGGGATCCCGGATTCGAGGCCTTTGAGCCCAGTTTCTGCAGCAGCTTGACCATCGCCTGGGTGGCCTGCTGTTCGGTCGCCTCGCTGATGCCTTTTACTTGGGCTTCCGGCACTGGTTTCGAGTACTGCACTGCTAAAGGATACACTATTCTAACTGTTCCTCGCTTCCTCAGCTGCAGCTTGGAGTCCAACTGGGGTTTTACAATGCTTATTACAATGGTTTTACTGGGAGTTTCCGGCTGAGGCTGCACCAAGCCTGTGAGAACCTCCAGCTCGGTGTAGGTAAAGACTCCAACGGAGATGGGTTCACTAAAACGGGGTTAAAATACAAGTTATTCAATTTTTGTTTTATCATAGTATGCCATGAAATTTCAGATTTGTTTAATTCTATTAATTCTTTCTTTTTAATTCTATAATTCAATTCTATGTGCAATAAATTGAAAGTTCTTCTAATTCATTTCGAATTGAATGAATGAATACTTTTTATGAATTTTTTGAAATTGCCTAATTTTATTTGTGTTTTCTTTTGAGAACAAGAAGTGGAAAATTTTTAACAAATCAATGTTAACTGCATGGTAAATAAAATTCAGGCAGATTTAATCACAAAATTATGGCCCTTTCATTTTCTTAAGAAATTACCGTTTAAATTATTTTGGAATTAATGCCATTCACTCATTCAATTCTATTAAACTCAAAATTCAAATTCATTCAATTCTATTAAACTGAAAATTCTAATTAACTCATTCATATAAAACAAAAAATTCAAAATAATTCATTGAATCCATTCATTCATGGCTCAAATTTTGAGCTTTAGTTAAAGGATTAATCCCAACCTGAGGGCCACTGTTCGCCGGGTGAGCTTCTGCAGATTGACGCGTGGCATGATTAGCTCGATGTCCTCCAAGAGGTTCCTCGTATTCGTGATCTGCACCTCCTGCATGAAGATATTCGGCTGCGTGCGATGGGCGTAGTAGGTGTACGAAACAAAGTAGCCGGCGAAGCACTGGAATCGATGGACCATCCCCGTCAAATACTCCACTACGGTGGCCTCTTTTTCACCAGCCAAACCAGGTGCAGCTCCTCCCGAAACGGAAACCAGCGGCTGGAAGCGAATGGGCAGCTGCATGGCCCGGCCATGCTTGATGTTCAGGAAGGCGTCGTGGGCAATCTCCAGGCCCAGATAGCCGTTGCCCACGTAGGGCGTGAAATCGCGTTCGCCGGCCAATTTTCCCGGTGACACGTGACGAATGTTGGCATCGAACTCGGAGTTGGGCAGAAAGAAGGGCGTCAGCCGGTCGTCCATGCACATGCTGTGGGGATCTGCAAGATATATAGTGGTTAAACCTGGACTTTAAGGCGGAGCTCACTCACCCTTCGGTTCGGGGGCACTGAGAAAGATATAGCGAAAGATCGGCGGAATCATGTAGAAGACCACACAAACGCAGAGGAGCAGGAGGAACAGGCGGCGGTAGGAGGACATGGTGCCCTCCGCCAGGCGCTTCAGGCGACGCATCACGTCGCCGGCGTCGAATTTGCTTTTCGCTGAGCGGAACAACATTTTCCAGCAGTAATTTCGGGCCCGGAAAATGTCGGAAAATTTAAATACATTTCAGACCATTATTTCCCAGTGAATGGCAGTTCCTATAGCGATGGCACAACTGTTGGCCCGTGAAATCGATATTTATCAAATCGATTGAGAACTTTTGATACCCTAGGTTTTTATTTTGAAAAATACTTATTAATGACAAAGTTTTATAACAAATTATATAGATTTATTAAGTCGCTCTGCTTTGTAAATTTGTACAGTCCTTTATTTGCTACCTGAGGTTTTTTTTTATCACTGGGGAGAATCAGTCACAGGTAAACAGTTTTCGTTCAACTCTTAATTTAATATTGCATTATAAAAATAAAACCTTTCCCATACCTCTACCCTTATCACAGTTCCCGGTCCTCCAAATCACGTACTGCGTCCCCGGACTAGAAATAAACAATGCCAATTAGTTGATAAGAAAGGTAAACAGATGGTTTATCCAACCTTTATGAACCAGAATGAGGACATAAAGTTGATCTTGTTCCAGAAACTCATATCGGAGCGAGGAAAAATGCCATGCAGATGAAGGTGGTGAACCGATATAAAGGGCGGCAAATGGAAACCAATAGTTGCCTCCTCGGGATCTATGTTCTTTGACCTTAGAAACACCTTCATTCCCGCCTCCATACGTTGCACTGGGGATACAATAAATGATCGTTATTATGCATACTAATCAACTGAAACGTGGCTTCTTACCCAATCCCAAATGGGATCTGTTGAGAGATCTGAAGCTTTCAAAGTGCTCCTTCGGAATCGCCAGGTAATGATGCTTGGCTGCAGGATATTTGTCCTTGAAGATCACATATTCATCGGTTTCCACCTCCAAAACTGGCGGAGGTCCTTGGCGATGGTGGGCAAAATCGCAGAAGAAACAGTCGCGAACCTCTGATGATAGCCTTTCTCCCTTGCCTCCAAAATTGTAGATCGATACCAAAATTATGAGGCCCAGACCAGCCAGGCCGGCTATATACAGTCGTCTCCTTTTCATAAAGTGTTCTGGCAGTAAAATCATAGTATCTTACGTTTATTTCTACGAAAAACTGATTAAAGATCGGTTTTGATTTTGGAGTGGAGTTGGGTAAACTGTTGATAAATTGAGCAAACACCTAAGCGGGGTATTAACCCTTTACCCTTCGAACGGTCTCATGTGCCATTCCAATGGAGTTGTTCAAATATATGGCGGGAAATAAAATTTTTTAATAAAAATAAAACACTACAGAAAAAATAACACAATATGTTGATACATTATCTATTAATTGTTTTTAATTAAATAAAAACCCTTTCACTAATGACTATTTTATTGAAGTCACCGTTTTCAGTCACTGATCTTTGATTTTCTTTCTGTCAAATCTTTTAATGTTAATATGTATTCTTAATATAGATAACGCATTTATATTTAAGTTAAATAAATCATCCATGACAGTTTTTGTTCTATTTTATTTTAATAATTCTTATGTATATAAATAAAGTCACGAGATGCAGTCACTGCTTTTGCTTCGCTGTGAATGGCATAATATATAATAAATAGAGGTGGGGAAATATTGATTAACAAAACATCGATGTTTAAAAATATGAAGATTTAAACTAATTTTTCTATTATGTTTAGGGGTCTTAAAAAAATGTTACTATTGAAGCGGAAATCATGAATGAGGGCAATTTCGTTTAAATAAAACTTAAATTGTTCATAAATATACCGCCAGAAAACTAGTAAACTAATAAAATTTCTAAAAATAAAGTTAGTTTAGACAGCTGTTTATTGCGTTATCTATATAAATATGAATATTTATATTAATAAAATTAAAAAAACATCGATGACTTCCAGCCAATCATCGCCTGCCACCGATACCTATCGAATCATTCGATGTTGGCATCGGTGCTGCTCCACCTCTAATTTAAGCATCCATCCAACCATTTATCCGTATTTCTTGAATTAGCGCCTCAATCCAGCCTTGGCCGAAGCTCAAGCAGCCTGAAAAGCAAGGGATCGCCGCCGGCCAGGGACACCAATCAAGGGAAGAGTCGGGATGTGGCCGCAAACGCTGGAAATGTCGCGGGACGAGTGCCGAGGCATGCTGCGTCGACTGGGTGAGAGCTGAGAAATGGTCCACGAAACTCTGGCCGCTTCCGGGGGCTTCCGAGGACTGCCCCCGGGCTTCTAGCCCACAGCCAACTAACCCGAATCCTCATCTTTACGTACGTTTTCGTTTCCGCCCCAGAACTCGAGTCCTATTCGCATGTGGTGAGCGTTTTTCGCGCCCAAGGAGCGCTGAGTGAAACCAAGGCGAAACTGCTGGAGGAGCTGCGCCAGCACTTCCACATCAGCCAGGAGCGCCACCGGGCGGAGGTGCGCAGGGCGGCCAACGACGAGCAGCTCTGCACGATAGCCGAAAAGTGAGCATCCATCCGGGGCAGCTGAAAAACCCTTCCAAAAAACTCTATATCTATGTTTATTCGCCTTTAGTGTTTGTGGTCCCAACACCTGGCAGGAATGGTCTCGCGAGGGACGACGTCCCTATCCGCTGCTACCGAGGATTAGTCCACAAACGGCGCTGAGCATCGTGGCCAACGATCTGGCGGCCAAAGTATCTGAGGAAAATGCCAAATTGGCTGCTCCGGCAGAGACGGCCATGCATTTCGGAGAAGCCCTCGTGGAGCAGGCCTCGCTGATGAGCCTGAAATATCCTCGGAGCGGCAGGCAGCAGGATCCCGCCCTGGTGATCTTGGAGGAGCCGGTGAGTTACATAATCCATCTGTGGGTATTAATTTTTCTCTTGCCTGCGGGCGAAAGCAAAGGTGCAGACTGTACCTGCGGTGAAAATCTAGTGGGTGGCATTGGTTTTACTCAATGCTGAAAAGTTTCCCAAGAGATAATCCGTGTATAAATATAATACTATGTGATTAAATTGATTTAAAAAGGAGGTAAAAGAATATAATTTTCCTAATTGTAAGTAAAATCTCCCAATTAAACCCCTTCCAATAGGAATTTCATGATCCAATCAGAACTAATTTAGACGGGAAACCAGAAATGGATTTTTCTTAATATTGTTTACAAAATTTACATTTTCGTTTGCACTTTTTATTTGTTTTCTTACGTTTTTCTAATATATTTTTGCTAATCAGCCATTTAACTTTAACTGCCATTAACAGAAAAACAGTGAGTATCTGTTAACTTCGCTGTTAACAATCTGTTATCGATAGAGGGTGAACATTCCCTGCCGTTCAAATCGAATTTTGAATGGGATTATATAACATGGGAAAAACTAAAACATTTAAAAAATGTTATTTAAAAATGTTTGAATGAAAATTTTAAGAAAATATTATTTAAAAATGTTTGAATTTAAAATTTTAGGAAAATATATAATTTTACATACTGTTTACATACTTTTTTCCTACAGAAAACTTTTAATGATTTAGGTTTCCATTAAATTAATTTTTTTTATAACCGTTGAAAAAACTAAAATACTTAAAAAAATATTTGAATTAAATTTTTAAGAAAATATATAATTTTTTTTTATTTTATTGCTTACATACTTTTTTCCTACAGAACACTTTTTATTATTTAGGTTTCCATTTTTTTTATAACCGTAAGTAAAACTAAAACATTTAAAAAATGTTATTTAAAAATGCTTGAATTAAAATCTTAAGAAAATACATTTTTTTTTTTTAAATTTTATTGTTTACATACTTCTTTTCTACAGAAAACATTTTATTATTTAGGTTTTCATTAAAATCATTTTTTTATAGCCGTTTTTCAATAAAAAATTATTTAATTTAATTTTAATAATAAAATTATTTTTTCCAGTTCAAAGTACCCGATGTGCCCAACGAGGTGAAGAAAATGACGCAGAAGCGCAAGGAGAACGAGAGCGGAGTGGAGGGCAAGCCGAACAAGAAGCGGCACATGCAGCAGCCACATCTGCAGGTTCCCCAGGCTCCACAGCAGCAGGCGCAGCAGCTGAGTCCATCCTCGAATCCGGCAAATGAAGAGGGAGAATCCGTGCCCGCGGAGAAGCGACTCACTCCTCGCACCCTTCAGCAGCGCTACTTCTATCAGCAGCAGATGAAGCACAAGCAGCGGCTGGCCAGCAAACGGAATCTGGCCAACAGCCTGGGCTCTCCCTCCTCCTCCGCCGGCCAGTCGGGAAATCCCCTGGGCGGCAGGAATGCACCATCCTCAGGGGGCGAATCCTCGCCAGGCAAGCGAATAGCTGCTCCCGCGAAGAGCGGGCGACGGGCGCAGAAGCAACTGCAGCAACAGCAGCAACAGAAGTTGCAGCCGCACCAGCAACAGAAAGTATTAATGCAATCGCCGGAGACGCCGGTGCCCAATCATCTGGTGGTGCAGCCGCATGTGGAATATGTGCTGGATGAGGCACTCAAAACGCTGGCGGCCAGCACGCCGCCCACGCCCACAGCCACGCCCCCCTACACTTTCCTCAACGATCTGAGACCCCTGGTGACGCTAAAGCCACTTAAGCCCGTAAAACCCATGGTCTATGGGCCGCAAAGTGGATCGGGAGCCACCGAAATCGGTTCGCCCACAACGCCGGGCTCTCGAGGCTTCGCCAATTCGCCGATAGTTTTCAAGGAGAAGCTGCAGGCTTCACCGGTGCAGGTGCAGAATCAAAGTACGCCTGTAAAGGATGCGCAGCCTTCTGCCGTTACTACGCCCACTCCCATTTCCACCGCCAATCTTCCGCTGGCCCCGCAGATCATCAGCGTGCAACAGATCCCGGCGCCGCCAATGGGCGCCAAACTGACCAGTTCCACAACTCCAACGTTGCTGCCGCCGGGCTCTAAAATCACGCCCAAGAAGTTCAATCTCCTGGAGGGCGATGCCAAACCCAAGACTTTGCCCAGCTCGGCGGTTCGTCTGCTACCTTACACCGAACCCATTGGAGGTCCTTTATCGCCGCTGAAGGATTCGCGGGTCACTCCATTGAGCAGCGCCTCCACAGTTAATATAATCAAGAATATACCGGCTAGCAGCTTGAACAACACGCTGATTACGCCGCTGCCCTCAGCGGGAACCACAAATCTCTTTAGAGCAAAGGTTACGACTCCTCAAATTAAGGGAGCAGTGAGTTCTGCTGGAGGAGCAGCCGCATCAGGAGCTGCTCCACAAATCCTAGGCAACATAAAGCTGACCAGCAGCTCAGGAGGAGCAGCAACCATTAAACAGGTTCCCAGCAGCGCCCTGCGAAACATCAAGATTTGCTCACCCAACGGCAAGGTGTTCCTGCAGCCTGGCAAGCTGCCAGCTGGAAGCATCATTCACAAGCTGAACAACACAAGCAGCACCACCACTTCCACAGCTGTTTCGCCCACAAATCAGCCGGCGAGAGAGCAGCAGAGGATCAGCATACAGAAGATGCAGATCCTTCAACCTGCCAATGCAAGTGGGAATAATAGTCCTAGTCCCACCAGCAGCACAGCAACCACCGCAACCACCAAGCAAACCAGCAGCAAACCCACCACGCTGACCTTCGCCACTGCGGGCGGTGGTAAGAACAACCTGGTCTTCCTGCCGGCGAGTGCGGCGAGTGGAATGAGGGCGCTCACTCTGGCCACCACCACCAGCAAGCCCAAGTCCAATGTGCTGGTCATCGGAGCCACCACCTCACCAGCGCCTGCGACTAGTGCTGCATCATCCCCGAATCCTGCAGGAGGAGGAGGCACGAAGCCCAAGCCGAATCAACTGATAACCGAGGACACACCCATCGATATTATAAACATGCCCATCATTGTGGCCGACAATGGCAGCGCCACGGAACTCAATCAGACTTCGGTCAAGAACTCGCCGCTCGTGGTGTTCAATGCCACCGATTGGGAAATGGAGCTTGATCAGGCGGCCACCAAGTCGGCCACGACGCCCTCGAAACAAACGCTAGACGATGTAATAATCGAGGAGGATGAAGACATCGAGGAGGAGATGGAGGAGCGGAACGAGGAGGAAGCTACCATGGACCTGAACAATAGCAGTAAAGTTTTACCCAGAGTTCGGAAAATAACACACACTGTAAAAAACTTCTGTTATTAACATGTTAAATGTCATTGACTTGTGTGTAAAAAATTGTATCCTACATAAGTTAGAAACATAAATAACACACACATGTCATCTGTGTTATTTACACAGCGTGTTTTTTACTCGGCGTGTTTTTAACACAATGAGTTTTTGACATGGTTTCCTAGAGTATAAGAAATGTAATTTTAATTTGGTTTAAAAACACAGTGTGTAAAAAAAAGTCGTGTTAATAACACATTGGTTTTTTTTTAATTTTAACACTTTTGTATTTGACACACATGTCAACAATTTTGTTCACACTGTAAAATACGTTTTTTCATGTTTTTAGCATGTGTGTTAAATTCCGAACCCTGGTTTTACCATAATGAAATGAAAGGGCTTTCGAAACTAATCCTTAATCTTCTATCTTTTCCAGTCATTGAACTGCATCCGGAGGACGAAAGTGCCATCGAGTATGTGGACATGGATTTGGAGCAGCCCATTGAGATCGAGAGCACCAGCAACATATCCCCAGAGACGGCCACCACCACCTTGAAGGCAGCTATCGTCTCGGCATCTCCGCAGCAGCAGCAGCAAAAGAAGCAATTGGAACAGCCACTGGCCACAGGAGCAGCTACCCTTTAGATTGGCTAACCAATCGAGAATTAAGTTACCTTAAAGGATCCCCCATTTCGAGATATTCGAGTGAGAGAACGCACACAGCAGACCCGGTTCGAATTAGATTTAGTTAGTAGTTTAGCGTCAATGTCGAGAGTTTTCCTTTATTACTTTTAATTATCGCAACCCGCAGCCTTGGAGCAAAGTGCAAGATTATCTATGCTAATTTGTGGAGTCTAAGTTAAAGATGAGCGTAAAGTTAAGTTGCCAAATCACACACAACCACCACTGTTTTAAACATATATTATCGTATAGTGAAAAGTATACCCTGGAATTCGTGTTAGTTTAAGTTGAACTCTTTCATTTCACCTTTCATTCAATCCTGCAATTGTCGGAGCCTGGAATCGATCCACCTTTCTCTCCTGTAAATAGGGCAGATGCCCCAGCAGACTTACCTTAATTTTGTATAGCTTGTAAATAGAGTCCACACTTCGCCCCCCGTAAACCCATCATATTTTTGCCTAGCATAATTTCATTGTAGTTTAGTTGCCTAGAATTATCCAGAGTGGAAGCAAAATTGTACACACACAAAAAAAATTCGAGAATCACGCGAGAAAGTGAGAAAATTGTTTAAATGTTCAACTTGAAAGATTTCTTAATTATGTATGAGATTATAGACCCTAGTTGACCCAAACCCAAAACCGAACATGTAAATATCAGATGAATTTCGAAATGCAAACCTAATATCGCATAGTTAAATATACATATGTATAGACACCTAGTTCGGCTAAGAAGAACCACAAATGTTTAGAGGAAACGAAAAGAAAACTCATGCCACACACACACACACAGATGATTAACCTTTAACGATTTATAGATGTTAAGTATTTTATGCGTCGATTTTGTAAATCCAAATCTTAAGAGGAGTGTTGTAACTTTTAGACCAAGCCCCTAAATGAAAAAAAACAAACGGAAACGCCATCAAAAATCTGAGAATTCCTCCTCTCCACAGAAATGAGCAGAAAAGTAAAGAGATGTAATACAAAAATATTGTTGAACGATGCGTGTCGCTGTAAAATTTTTAGCATAGAAATTTTAAACAAAATAAATTTAAATGTAATAAAATATGAGGTGTTTTTATCTATTCTTCCATCGATATTATCGATTTAACCCCCGGAATTACAAAATCTACAACATTCTTTTGTCTTTTTTTAATGGTTATATATGTACAAACATATATCAATATAATTTCATTAATGCACAATGCAATCCTGCCACTTAACATGTTAACTTATTGCTGTTGCCAGAGAATCGAGTGGTGATTGAAAAATAGTTTGAAAAATATGTGTGTTTTTGCTTTGTATAAGAGCTTGGTTAAGAAAAGACGAAAACCAAACCGTAAAAAGGGAATTAGTCTAGGTTCGAGGATCAGTTGTTTGTTTTAATTGCGACCCAAGGTCGTGCCCCGTCCCCAAGGACTTTCGGGTGCCTGTCGCGGTGGTGCTCTGCTCTCGGGCGGCACGCCAAAGCCACCGAAGCCGCCGGAAATGTCCGGCACAAGGCTCTTTCTGCAAGGGGAGAGAAAATATTTTCTTATACCTGCTTTTTACATTACTTAATTCACGTTAACTTACAAAAACTGAGGGGTTTCCAGCAGGGCAGTGCCGCCCAGATCCTGCGAGTACTGGAACTTGAAGAAATAGTACACGTGGCCCACGAAGATGCCCACCAAAGAGGCGAGGGAGCTGGAAGATATTACAAAGATGCAGATAAATCCATAAACATAGCAAATAGCCACCACTTACAAGTGGAAAATGAACTCAAAGGCGGCGAGAACCCAAGGAAGGTACATGGCCTTGAATCTGGTGCCGAACCAGAAGCTCACGGTCACATCCTTGTTCAGCTGGCACCAAATGTAGGTGATGGCCAGGACGAGCATGTCCATGAGGAAGTAGACATTGAAGATCATTCCACCCACATTGGCCAGCACGGCTGAGACGATGAGGAGATATAGATAATCCGCTGGACTACGGCTATACTGATCCTTCTCCAATTTCGAGCTAAGAAACAACAAGATAAAGGTCAAGTTACATGAATAAAAACATATGATATCAACCCACCTGTACTGCACAATAAAAAAGCAGTTGATGAGGAAGTGAAACGCTGTATTTGAAGAGATCGGGAACACGAACAGTGACGTCACACAGCGCCAGAGCTGCAGCTTCCCAAAGACCGCCGATCGGTCCAAATGCAGCCAATGGAGGGGCAGAATATCGAAGCGACAGGCCATACTCAGCACCACGGTGGCCGTCAGCCAGTAACGGGTGAATCGGGGCAGCGAGCGGTACCACACGCCAGCGTCCATTGTGTCGGTTTCTCTGTTTATTTGTGTTTAATTCATAAATTTGTCAGTTTTCACTCCGGATGATTCTGTATTTTTTTGTTTTTGCCCTTGCTTTACGTGTCTTTCCTGAGATGGACCCTGTGGGCCGTTCGTGACTATCGGCTTGGGGTGACCGTACTCTGCACTGCACGCGCTTTCCAGTGAATGTCGCATTCTGCATTTCAATTTTAATTTTCTGAAAATAATTTCTAATTCGTTATCAATATTTGTAAAAAATATCTTTTAGACTTAACTATAAATATTAAATAGAAAATTTAATTATTTGATTTTAACGATGTTTCTAATTCGTTATTAATATTTGTAAAAAATATCTTTTAAATTTAACTATAAATATTAAAAAGAAAATTGAAACGATGTTTCTTAAAATAAATGCATTTAAAAGTAAATAATAATTTAGCAAATAAATAGTTTATAATCACAACTTAATTCAAATGTAAAAACATTTGTAATCAAATAACAACTTCCTTTGTAATATTTCAAGCTTTATATTATTTTTTCCTAGTTCACAACTTTTTCTGCACATTGATAAAGCAAAACCAAAAATTAAGTGTTCTCTCTTTTAATTTATTAAATTAAAATTAAGATTTTTTGTATTAATTTATTTAAGTCTGTAATTATTTGTTCCCTTAGTATCTAAATCTATTGTTTCATTGCTCTAAATAAATACATTCTTATTGATGGATTTAAGCGATTTTTCATCATTATTTTTGGTAATCCCCTTCCACTTTTCACCTTTGATCCCGCAATTTGTGATTTTTTGTGGTAACATTTGTGAGGACTGACAAAGCGGTGGGCAACAACAAAGCGCGCACACACATACTAACACACATGCAGGACACTTAATTCATAACAGAAGAGAGCACACAAATAAATAGCGAAAATTTGTTTTTTGGCAACTTTTTGTGGTATCTTTGTGGAGAAGCCTTTGTTGGGCATCCAAAAAAATGAAATTTTTGGACAGGTAAGAAGCGTGTGCCACTCACTCTCACACATACAGCACACAGGCACACACGAACGCACACGATTGCAATGCAGTGGTGCGAAATTAATGAACTTGGAAATTGTGCGCTTTTCCAATATCCTGAATTCTCGAGTGGACGCCGCTGTGCTGATTAATTTTCAACAAAAAATCCCCAACTGTCACACAGAAGATTATTGAGTTCTCACATTTGCTTGGCTAATTTTTGTGAATTTTTTTTTAACGAAATTATTGCAAGTTGCAACGAAAGTAAAAGCCGGTTTTTGAGCGAAAAAGTAAAGTTCACATTTTTCGAGTGCCGATGCATTTGAATGGCCATTCTATGGGTGTGAGTGAGCTGGCGATAGTTGGTGTGGGTGCCTGTTGAATTTCCAGCGAGAGCGAAAGAGAGATGGCGAGAGAGCAACAGTAACAAAATGTCGAGGCTAATCAACTGTACGTGTGTGTGTGTGTGAGTGAGCGAGGACACACCCACCGATTGGCTATACGAAAATATGGATGCTAGAGCAGTGCGACGCATGCGCTGCCATTTTGTGCGCCGACTGCGCTGCTTCTGGCCATTTGATACGCCCACTAACGGTGTTTCCATGCTCATCATCGAGTTGTGCCACCCATACACACACACCCGCCCCCGAGCACACATATATTGCATACATAGATGGGCTCTATTTACCCACCCGTTGAGCCTTTTGCCCGGGAACTCAAAAAACTCACCTGGATCTCTCGGTCCACCTGGCTCCGTCATTTTGTTGTTGCCGCTGACGTAGGTGCACGGCGAAAAATAGCATAATTATAATACTATATTGAATTTTGGTAAGGAAATTGTACAATGAATATGATGAAAAATATCAAATTGCCATTTATTCTGTTTCGAATTTGTTTTTCAAAGTTGTACCAATCTATTTTCTTTTGTACACACAAAAAAATTTGCTTCGTAAAATTGACCAACAAAGATAGTTACGTAACTATTAAAATAGTTACGTGTATTTTATTTTGCTTTGGGTTTGTGTCTTTGCTAATTGTGTGTATTTTGTTGTTGTGAAATGACAATTTACTTAGTAGAATTGACAATTTTGCTGGTTGGGGCCTGTTTGACAATTATTACAGTTGATTTAACCAAGTTTTTTTTTTGTGTGTAAGATTTACAAATTATGCTTATTTTAAGAGTATTGCAAATATATACATATGGTTGAATTCTTATAAAATTTCTTATAATTTAATGAGAATTGTTGAATAATAAAAAATATAGAGGTATATAAACACTTTTAATTCTGAAAAGGTTTATACGAAATATACGAAATATACACACAAAAAAAAAACTTAGTAAAATCAACTGTAATAATTGTCAAACAGGCCCCAACCAGCAAAATTGTCAATTCTACTAAGTAAATTGTCATTTCACAACAACAAAATACACACAATTAGCAAAGACACAAACCCAAAGCAAAAACAAAATACACGTAACTATTTTAATAGTTACGTAACTATCTTTGTTGGTCAATTTTACCAAGCAATTTTTTTTGTGTGTAGGTTTAAGATTTATTTTTATAATCAAAAATCATAAAACTTTCCACAAATAATCGGTGGTAAAAGTTCGACTATATAATCTTATCCAATTTAATTCCAATTCTTTCAGTGTGCTCGCTCATTTCGTTGCGTTCTATGTAGAGATGGCAAAGTCTCCTCCTCTGCTCCTTCATTGCGTCTTTTATTTAATATTTTATATGCAAACATTTTATCCCTTTTCCAACTTTTGCTGTCGTCTTTTTTGCCTGCCTTGAATTTTGGCTTTTGTCCATTTCAATTGCTGTAATGAATGCCATACATATCTCCTCTCCTTCGTCGTCTTCATCCCCTGCTCCTCTTTCTCCTCTTTCCTCCCTCCGTTGTATTGTTGCAGACACTTGAGGTGTGGAAAATGCAAAAAGTTGATTTCTTGAGCGCTTTGCGGAAAAGTCTCATGGAATAGTTGTCATTATTAAATGGAATCTTTTGCCTGAGGAATTCTGGCAGTTGATGGTTTAATTTCTTAGAAATATTACTGCATTTTCAAATGATTTACAGCTAAATAAAACTCTAAAATGACTTGTAAAAGAAGTGTGTAATTCAATATTATTGAAGGACAAAACATTTGTTAATAATATTTGTCTCATCTTTTTGAGTGTCTTCAAAATCATTTTTAATACTGATCTAAAAAAAATAAAATCGTAAAAATCAATCTGAATACATCAAGCCTTAACTTCTTATAAATGAACATAAATAGTACCTGGAGAGAATCAGGACCTTTTCAGATCGTTTCTCAAAGTGGAGAAATACGAGATCGCTTGCCAATTGTGAATTCTCATCGTGTTTTCGTTACGCATGGGAATTTCGTGCAGGCTTTTGACATTTGCCTTGCATCTAATTACTGTAATTATTTGATTAAAAAATCTCCCAGGGTGCCCAATCGTTTCACCTTTTCTCTTTCACCCTGCCCTCTTTCTCCCTCCCTCTTTCTCTTTCTCCATCTCCATTACAGGGAAACAATGGCCTCACATGCGAGTATTTGTATTCGGGTTGTCATGGATTCGGGTGAAAATTCAGATGCGGAGCATATTTCACATGCCCAAGTTGGAAACTGCAAAAAAATGCGATTCCATAGGGCATTTAGTTGTATTTCTCCTCTATTTTTGCCTTTGCCCTCCGATTTCGATAATGGCCCAGCGGGAGAGTGAGACGGAAAGAGCGTGAGAGGGGGCACCCAAAAATATAAAAAAGGACCAAATGAAAACTACGACTGTAAAGAAAATACAGTAGGTTCTGATCCTTGGAGAATTTAAAAGGAAAAGTTTTAATATTACTATTATATTATTACACTTATAAAAGATTAAAAAATAGTCATTTTAATATGGAAATTTTAGCAAAGACAAGAGCATTTTTAACTATTTGAATAAGAAAACAAAACTACAAACATAAGAAAGTTATTAGCAGGGACCGAAAATAATCATTATTTGAGATTTTTATTTTAAAAGGCCTACTGAGGTTTTTACATATTTTAATCAACAATTTAACTGGTTTTTATGCACTTTATAGACATGAACAAATAACAGTTAATTTGCTTTCCAGATTTGTTGAAATGCATATACTTTGTGGACAAGAGTAAAAAGAACGTTATTTTTGACGTTTAAAACAAAATATCACAGTAGTCTTTCTAAAATAAAAATCTCAAATAATGATTATTTACGGTCCCTGGTTATTAGAAATATAATAATTGGTAATATTCCCGCAAAGGTATGCTACATTTATTTTATTATTATCGTTTTGGCTTGTTTAACTGATTACATATTAAGTTTAAATAAATAAATAATTTATTAAATTTTTGGCAATTAAAGCAGAATCTCATTACATATTAGATCTCAATTTTTACATTTTTAGTCTTCTAAATAACACTTATAATAATAGGCTTTCAAGCTTTAAGAATTGATGTTAGATAATAGTAAACTTTACATGGTGACAAAATAATGACCTTCCTCTCCTCGAGCGACCACTGTACTCACCTGTGTAAATGAGAGCGCAAAAAGAGGCAAATCACAAGAGCAGCAGCCCGCGACGATGCCAAATTGCAGTGCAAATATGTACACACCCATGAGGAGTGCAGGGTGGTGGGGGAGGGGGTTAAGGATACCCGATGGAGTGAGGTTATGTAGGGGCAAGGCAAGCAAGCAAGCGCTTAGTAAAAGGACAGTCAGCAGCTGCAGAATCAGGAAGAAGAGAAGAGAGGCAGATGATGAGCATGATGGCGTTAATAGCACACACACTCACTCGCACTCACACCACCTTTTTCCCCAGCTCTCTCTCCCTTCCTCATCCTCTTTCACCCACCCCACCCCAAGGTGCGAGCGGGACGCATTACATGATAATGACGTTTCGCGGCTCTCCTCTCCCGATTTCCAGCTGTCAGTTGAGCGAGAGCGAGAGAGCGCGTCGGATGACTATATCTTGTTGCTTGCTTTTTTGACTTTACCGTCGGCATTATGCCATTTTCGTGTGGGTGTGAAAGCGAGACAGAGCAACACAGCACGCTCTCTTATTGATCAAATTTACCGTTGCCTTCGCCGTCGCCATATTTTTTGTGCATGTATTACGTTCGCCCAAAGGACATCGCAACTTGGCTGTTGCGTTTTTGTTTTTCGCCTTAATTTACTTTGGCGCATAAATCAAATATTTACATTCCGAAATTGACGTCTTGAAAGCGCGGTCGCAAAAATTTACCGTTCGTCCTTTTGCGCGAGAGTGTGCGTGCGAGTGTGTGTGGGTGTGTGCAGGATTTAATACCAAAAACAAATAGTCATTTTGACCTCCAGCCGATTAGTAAAATACATAAAGCTACAAGAATAATAAACACGCTTTGAAGTGAAAAAGAAAACATAAGACACCTTTGAAAATTGAATTTCCCTGAAGAAATTCCATTTCAATATTAACTCAAGCTCAAGACATCAAAAAAGGGATATTAATTGCTGTGCGTAAACATTCGGAGCTTGGATCCTGGCAAATAAAGCTACATTTCCCCCTCTCATTGGTAAGTTTTCCCAGTGTTTGATTTCCATCTACACTCATAAAAATTAATTTCTAAATTTTGGAAATCTCGCCATTGAATCGGCCTACCTTTGAAAATAGAAAAAAAATTTCTTGTTATTAGAAAATTGGCCTTTGAATACAGAAAACCTTTCTCGATGGAAAAAATTCAAGAAAGAATTTTTCTTAAAAATAGAAAAATGAAAATCTCATATGTCTGTTTTGCCGTCGCAGCCAAAACATTTTTGTACGTATTTTAGGACAAAATCACCTTTGAATATATGAATGAAATGACCCTAGAATATAGGAAAGTAGCCATTGACTTCCTTCGGCTGCCGAATGTTAACGACAAGAAAAACGAAGTGGGACGAAGGGCCTACTCGGCCCGACTACTACCCGGCTAGGCTACCGACTTCTCTGATCCCCCGAGCGTCAGTTGTGAAAAAAATTCGTGAGTGATGGACGTGATTTTCAAGCGGATAAGAGGTGAAGCCTTTTTCCGAATATTCAAAGGTATGTAAATATGTATATAATTTTTTGTATAGCGGGCGTACAATTGTATGTATGTAATTAAAGGATACATTTCAAATCTCTTTACCAAGCGTATACCAATTTAGGTGAATTGTTTTTTAGCTAAGAGCTACGTACATACATACATTTGTACATAAATTTGTGGGTGTACAGTTCTATAATAATTTTATCTTATTACTCGCATTTTATTTATTTTTCAGAGTGAAAATACCTGCAGTTGCAACAGCCAAATAATTTGTTTGTCGAAGCTGTAATTTTGTTTTAAAACCTTCTAAGGTAAGAAAAATATGTTGTATTTGTTTGACATACTTATGTATCCATGTAAATATCTATGCATGTACGCGGCTCACCCGATCTGAAACCCGATTTTCAACCCTTTCATATTCTGCTCCTCTCTCTCGCTCGCTTGACCTACGCGTCGCGACGTTTCTCTCTACTCCTTCTTAAAATTGTCATGATCTGACCTGCTTACATTCGGTCTCCCTTCGCGCAAAGGACTGTATGTAAATATATATGTATGTATGTGGCTCTTTCTGAAATTAGATTTTCAACCCTTCCTTCTTCATTTTCTACCTGTCTTGCTCCTCTCTCGGTCGTCTGACCAACGTGTTTGTATTTTGGCTATTATTAACATTACATTATTATCTATTATCTAAAAACATCTATCTATTCTTATCTAAAAACAAATCATTGATATCCAAATAACTCTTTTTTTCCAGATGAGGAAAGCCGAAGAAAATAATTTTTTATGCCTGCAACTACATATTTGGTTATATTAATGTTTTCTTAAGTCAAAAATGTGTTATTTAAAATTGTTTCAATGTTCAGTGTTAAATGTTTTAAATTTAAATAAATAAAATATGCAAAAGAAAAAACCAAGTTACATTTTATTTTTAGGGTTTCAGTGTTAATATAAAACTTCCCTTCAAGAAATATTATTTCTTAAATCAAGAAATAAAATTTCTTGAAAGGAAATTTAAACAAGAAAGAATTTTTCTTGTTCAAAAGGTGCCTTTCTAAAAAACCCTTTCTTGTTTTAAGAAATTTAATTTCTTGAAACAAGAAACAAACCACCTTTGAAACAAGAATCGCCTTTCTTGTTTTAAGAAATATTTTTTCTTGTTTTTATGGTGGCTTTCTAAAAAACCCTTTCTTGTTTTAAGAAATTTAATTTCTTAAAACAAGAAATATTTTTTCTGGTTTTAATGGTGCCTTTCAAAAAAACCATTTCTTGAAACAAAGGTGAGGTCGCCTTTGGCAAAAATTCAAGAAAGAATTTTCTAGATTTTAAGGAAATTCTTCGATTTTTTTTTATGAGTGTATGCATCTTAATGGTTATTTGCGCAAGGTTCAGATAAATTAGCAATTTTGGATGTTTTCTTATTGGCGCAGATTTATTGGATCCCATTTTGACTCTTTTTTGTTTGTTTATGAATTTGAAACAATTTGAAATTTGAAAAATATTACTGGTTTTCTTTTTTTTTTCATCTAAGTAATTTGTTTTTTTTTTGTCAATATTTAATTAATTAAGATTACTTTTACCGTCTATTTAATTTTATGCTGATTGAAAATTTTTTTTCAATTTCAAATATTTCAATGGTTTAATTTTAAAGTTACAAAATCCGCAAAAAAACAGAGAAAAATCTTTTTTTGTAAAGTTTATTTTTGCGTTTTTGCTTACATTTCATAATTTTGTTTTTTTTTCAAATATAAAGAGGGATTTAAGCTCTAAACTTATAATTTCATCAATAAAAAATCATTTTATTTCAAAGAAAACATTACAACTTTACATTATTTGGAAACAAATGGACTTTCATAATATTTTTTTAAGTTTTCGTTCTAAATTATGCAAATTTGCGCGGTGGAAAATCCCTAACCCCTCACTAAAAGACATTAACCCCTGGGGAGCCGAAGTGGCGACCAGAAGAACTAAAATATTTAAGCCGTCGCCTGGTAAATGACAACTAGCCGCTAAGCCGGCCACTCGACTGTTTTTCCACTTGCCACTTTTCACTTGGCCCACTGGCGACCAGGGGCTGGGCCAAAAGAAAAGGGGTGCAGAAAAGCTGAGGCACCAGGGGAAAACGTGGAAAACGGGGCCACTCGAGGCGAGTGAGTTGCCCCAGGCGGTGGCTAAGGATCAGACGTGTGTGAGTGTGAAATGAAATGGAAAGTGTCCTTAGAAGCTACCAACTGAGCGCGGCAATCTGTCAAATGTTCAAATGTTCAGTTGTCGTCGTCGCCCGTCGTCGGTCGTCTATCAATTGTTAATGTCACAGACGCCCAGCGTGAAGGTAGAATGCGGTTCAAAATGAGGTAGGAGGGCCTTACACGAAGAGAATATATAATACACAAGGCTTTTAAAAACATTAATATAAATATTTTTATTTTAAAAAGTAAGTAAAGTATTTATAAGTAAGTTTTGTATCAGTTTTATATGCCCCGTATCAATTTGATATGTTTAAAAATATAAAAAAAATGTATATGGATCGTATTGAGATTGAACATGAATTCTTTGCATTAGATCACAATATAACTATTTTAAGTTTTAAAGAAGTTTTTAGCTAACTCGAGATCATGCCGGCTTAGACTTCAAGAAGAATCAAATCAATTAATTGATAAATAAAAATCATTCTTAATTGGACTGTTAAGACAATTTTATTCAATTTATAAATCAGCGAATGGGATTTTAGGTTTAGGAGCTAAAATTATCTTAAGACCCACTATTTTACGATTTTTTCTCTAAGTGCAAAAGCTTGACTTAACTTGATGTTTTGGCCTGTTTAACTTTCGCTTGGCTGACGCGGGCTTTCTTTTATTTTTAATTGGGATTTGTGCCGTTGGGTTGGGCCAACGCCTTGGCAGGAGTCGCATGAGTCGCAGGATTCGCAGGACTTGGAGGACTCCCGCCCTCGCTGTCAATCTTCGCCTCAGTGAGCATGGAGCTGCGGCCTGAAAACGCCACGTGGTTGCTCCTCGTTCCCTCACCTTCCTCGTTAGCCTGTGTGTGAAATGCGCTTTTGAATGAAAAACACAATATGCAGTCCTTTGAAATAAGGGAAGCGTTTACCGATTTCTACTTTCCATTTTGTGGTTTCACTCGCGTTTTATTTGCCTTGGGTTTTTTGATTTCCTGACACGGGTACGCCGGCAATCGTTGTGACATTTTAATTGTTTATTTGCTCAGAGTCCTTACGGCCTGCCCTCGCTTATTCTCGAAGCCGAAGTCCTGTATCCTGAATATCCCCGGTTTCCAATCCTGCATCCCACTCAAGTACTCGAGTTCCGCATACAAATATACGTTTTCAGTCGAAGATTTGCGGGAGAGAGAAGTTTCTGTTTTGTTCCCCTCCGAGGAATCGAACTCGCGGTCTGTCCTGCGGTGGAGAGTCCTTCGCGGAGTCCTCCACTTCGCTCTGCCGGTTAACGTACATTGGTTAATGTAAATATTTAGCTTTTGTTGTCACTTCAAGTGCTCTCCGCCGCTGTTTATTATTAGTTCCCTTTTTTCGTGGGCTCTTTGTATTTTATACGGTCATTTTTTAAAGTCGTCTGGGAATTGAGGTTTTTGGCAGTTATGTGACTCTTGAGAAAAATACTATAAAATATATTGTAGCTTATTTTATTTTCAAGAACCTTGTTTGAGTGCCCCGACTATCAAATACCCGTCACTCAGCTAAATGAGTGGGAGAAAGATGGAAATATGCAAGCAGTAAAGCAGGGAGTCGCTTGAAGTGGCTCCATTTAGCGGAAAAATTATTATTTGCTCAATGATTGATCCTATATAAAAACTTTGTTCTACATTTTGGTTGTCATTTACCATTTTTTTAATGGTTTAATAGAATAAACTTGCCTTTTACTTAAGACTGAACGTATATTGGAAAACAATAGATAAGTGATACAAGTCAATTTATTTCATTGCTAAAGATATTTTGAAATCCATCACAGAGTATTTTAATAAAAATCCACTTTTGAAATAGGGTTCACAATTGTTTTTAATCTAAAACATATATATTTAATTAAGTTCTTATACAACTAAAACCTCTTATCATCACAATATTCACATTTCTTCGTTCCCCGCTACCCGTTTAATTTGGCCAGCTTATCTGATGTATCTTTTACATGTCGCTGACTCCGTGCGATATCAATATTTAATAAAAATTTCCTCACACCCCCTGGGCAACACTTGAACAAACGGCCGTCGAATAAAAAAGACCGAATAAAGAACGGTTAAAAAATCAACATAATCAACTTGTGAGTGCAACATAGTGGCAGAGCTGTGGAAATCGCAACCACCACCGGGGAAACATAGCTCTGGGCACCCTCATATCGCCGGCTGGTTGAACTCAATCAAACATTTCGGGCCTAATAAGCCAGTGGCTTGCATATGGCAGTTTATTAGATACAAATTGTTGGGATTGCGTTTGCGATTGGGAATTTTTCCCCACCCCCCTGGGATGAAGCAAAAAATAGACGTCGACCATTTTTTCAGCTGGGTTGCTCCGATAGTTGCTCTGTTTTTCGGCCCGATTCGATTTGGGTGCTTGCCAAGGGGTTGCTATTAAGGATCGCCATGTGTAGCCATTTTTTGAGCGCCGTGATTCTGGTACAGGACTAACCCCTATAAAGGACTCGATTCAAGTGCGCAAAATATAAAAACGGGAAGTCGCAACATGAAAAGTGGAAGAGGATTCAGCGGGGTTCGTTCGCTTGAAAAACCAGCAATTAAGTCCTGCGTTTATGTAGTTTCCTCCCGAAGCCCTGAAATTCACTCCCATCCACTGTAACTTTTTGTTTATTATGCCTAATTGCAGTTACTCCATCATCATCATCACCATTATTATCCTTGTGCGCTTTTGTCGGCGCTCCTTTTGCAGCTGCTTTCATTCGGGCCTCGTCCTTTGTCCTTTTCGCTTCGTACCTGTCCCACATGGCGCATGCTTGATATTTCGCAACTATATATTCCAAGGCAAGTTCTAGCGAGGCGTTTCCCCGAGCCACTTGCAGGCCTGGATATTTGCATTATTTGCCACTTTTTGCGGCACTGCTCTAAAAATAATTTCACAGCTCGTTAGGGGGTTCGTTTTTTTATACTTTTGCTTTTTCATGTGGCGAAAATTGTTAGTTTCGAGTCGAGAAATAGGAACTTGCTTAGCTGTGCACAGTGGGCGACATCATTTTGTGTTTTTCTAGCGAAGGGTTACGAAAAGAAAAGGGTGGATCTGTAGGGGTCTTACATGTGAACATCGCAGAAATACTTTGTGCGCAGTTGAGTGGCATTCAACTTGTTTCGCATTTGAATAGTTCAGCAAGTATTCTGGTTGAAGAAGGTTGGGAACAACTTGATCCTGATTCTGAGCAATATTTTTAGGACAGTGGCGGTTCCAGGAATTGGTTGTGGGGGGAATTTCAGGACAAATTTAATGTTGTATACTTTTCGAATACCACATTTCCTTCTACTTTTTATCCGAGTTTTATTAAAAAGTAATGTTATACCTTGAAGAAAATTTTAAAAGTGATTTCTTCGTTAAAAAAATCAAATTTGAAATAAAAACATTTGGATATTTGCTTATAAGTTTATAATTTTATTCAGGCACTTAAGAATGCTTACTCTTTTACTACCCAAGAAATTTCCAGTCTGCTCAGGGAAACTTTGGCCCTTGGAAATCATTTAAATAAAGATTACCAACATGCAAGTGCCCCCGTCAACAACTCAGGCACTCAGACAGAGGTCGATGAAAAGTAAATTATAGTGCACAATGCCATTTGGGGGCTGTGCCGCAGACTGTCGGCAAATTACGGGGTCGCAAATGGGGAATTTATTTTTAAAAGCAGACGCGAGAAGAACATCGTCTGACTTGGGGTCTAGGTTGGGGCCTCTATAGAGCAACGATGATTGCACTTTTGAAGGCGGAAGCCCAGCGAAACAAAATGGCGGACTGGATTCAAACGGTTAGTTGCCTTGGTGTGCGGATAATTTGCATGTGCGCTGATCATTTGACAAGCGACAACAAATTGCCGAGGCCGGGAATATCTCTATGTGTTCCAATGGATAAATCAACCCCGCCATGAGCAATCCGTGGGGGAATTATAGACTGCATCATTCTGTCAATATTTGCCCTGGTCATGTAAACACTTTTAATAGCCTGTTTATCGGCTAGTTGGCTGCGCGATGTATCTAACAGATACTCGACAGCTGTTGCAATTTACGCTCGAACCGAACGCGATTCATGAGTTTCCGCCTTATTTGCCTTTCGGCTTGCGGCATCTCCCAGATTTTTCCCATTCTAGTCAGCTGAATGTATCTTCCGGAGATACCTTCCATGTACTCACGCTGTTTACACTGGGCAAATAGTTTTGAAGAGGGCGCCAATTTATTTGCCGTTTGTCAGTTTGCTTTTAATTGAAAATTACATTTTTCCAAAACAAATTCAAGCCACAAAGAGAAGTATTTGCTCTGCTTAATGAGGTTGAAAAGTGGGCGGCGAAGCCAGATGTAGAAAGCATCAAAGGTTTACTAAGCCAAACACAATTTGTTTATCAGAACCACCAAAATATTAGTTATTACCCAAAAAAACTTAAATTGAAGATAGCTAATAGGTTTATATAAATTTGGGTAGTTTTCTGATTTTTTAATAACACTATAAACATTATTATAAGCTGATAACTTTATACATTATAGGTTCTTATTAATTATAATAATTATAATTATACTTATGTACACTTAAGTAGCTTTAATTTTATTTTCCTATTTTTTTAAATATATTTAATTAATAAACTGCTTATCAGTTTTCATAGATATGTTTACTGAAAGCAAAAATGGAATGACTCATTGATAATGACCTATTTTAGTTTCCAAGACTAAGATTAAGATTGGGATTAGGAATCACATTGGAAAATAATGGTTTATCTGAACTCAAAAGCATTCATTTCTTAAAAGCCATGTCAAAGAAGTGCATCGTTTAAATAATTTTATTTTTTTTTTTTTATTTTTGTAATAAAAAAAAAGTGCAAGCAAATATAATTGCCGATTTATCAACCCTTGCGGGAATCGAACCCGCCACCTTTGGATTAGAAGTCCAACGCGCTATCCAATGCGCTAAAGGGTCCTACGAACAGCGGTCGATTTGCAACGCACCCAGTTCGCCGGCGAATTTCAAAAATCGAAAGTTACTCACAACAATGAATGACGAAAAACCGACATGAAATTGTGAAACAAAAGAGAATTCTGCTGGGTATGCTCAGCAAACAAAAAAGAGCTATATAAATATTTCGTATGCATTTTCGTTCCGATGTTTGCCGGGGTGTGAGTTTCAATTATTTATAGAGCTCGTCGGCTAGATACAAAACAAATAGAAAAAAAAAGTATCTTAGGTTGAATAAATTGTCGCCGCTGGAATTTGTTGTGATGTCTGTTTTGCTTTTTGGGTTAATCGATAGATCGTTCGATGGAGATACCGTCTTCGAGGAGTTACTTACTCACCCCCTTGAGAAATATCCCCCTTCGTCTTTCGTTGGGGGCATTCAAGTGCTCAATTCGGTTTCCTTACTCGTTACGGAGTTTTTTTACTTTCTTATCAACTCGCTGCGATCTTCATGCGCTTTTAGCTAATAAAGGGGAGGGGTTGGGTTTTTTTTTTGAATAGGGGTAGCTGTTGTAGGGGGTTTTATTAGGGTTTCGGTTGGAGAGGATTTCCTCTCGTGACTCTCGACAATTACTCAACTCACTTTAGCTGCTGTTGCTACTTTCAGTTTGTTAACGAATTAATCAAATTGAACCAGACCAGAAAGCACAGCACAGACACCCCCTTTCTTAACCCCTGACGGCTCTAAATAGAGTAATTTACCCATTTGCAGTCCTGGCGATTTTTTATCTCTGCCCTTTCGTTTTCGTCCATTGAAAGTGTCCCCCTTTTTATTTTTTTGGCTCTTGTCTGGGGGAGTTTTCTCACTTGTTCGGCATTGTCGCTCCACGTGATTTATCTACACCTTCCGACGGCTTTATTTCGGTCTGAAAAATATATGCATACACATATATTTGGTATGCTAACCTGGGGCCAGATTATGCAAAGTATTTCTGGTCGCCGCTGCTTGCACTCGAAACGGATATTAAATTTTATTGCTCATGTTGCCATGGATTTTCACGAAGGAGACGGACTTGCAAATATAAGAGGGGCAGGGGGTGGTGTTGCTTTATGGTTGATTTTATTGCTGCGCTCATTGAGTCCTCAAGTGGCCGACCAACCGGTCAATTAGCCCAGGACTAAACGCAGTGCGGAATGTGTGAGCATTTTTCCTGGGGGACAAGGTAATCAGGAAGTGAAGAGGAATTTACGTAATTCCGAAAATTTATCATTGGAAAATGGTTGAAAATTATCTGAGATTAGTTTGCTAATTTAATAAATATTTTTTGAAAAGAGCAAATAATAGTTCTATAGCTTAAATTAAAATACCTTTCAAAAATATAACGGTTTTTGATGTAAATTTTAATGTATTCAGAAAAAAACTATAAGTTAGCATTAGATAATAATAATAATAATAATTCAGAATAAAATATTCAATATTTTTACCCATTAGTTTTTCAAAAATTTGTAGCACAAAGAAACTGGATCCATTCCCCCGAATCTAATTTTGGCATATAATTGTAATTTTATTTGCGAATTTTCGATTTGTACAATCAATACAATCTAGAGTCCCGTAAAGCAAACTTCTTCCTAGGCAAATTCTTAAGAATCGACATCCTGTCGCCTACTCGCATTACAGGCAAGCTGGCACGAGCCAAATTAAAATGCCAAATTCGTCAGCGTTTCGAGAAAGAAAAGCGCACATAACCGGCAATTAATGAGCAGTTGTTCGAACGGCGAAGCACTCGAAGGACAATGCCAGGACCTCAGAGACTGCGACTGACAGGCGGCATAAAAGGAATTCGAATCCAAATAGGGAGTACAACAAATAAAAGCGGAGAACATATGCATTTGATTCTCCAGCCGAAAGCGACGATTTCGCTTTCGTTGCGGGGACTTTTTGGGCATTGCGGAATATAATTAACCGGAAGCGCGGCACACGCGCCAGGACGAAAAACAGGACTCGAACAGGATGATCGGCACACCGACGCAGGATCTTTGTAACGCAGGATCGCGTGTCAACAACCGTAGAAAGAAAAAGCATTTCCGCTGCCACAGCCGCCGAAAGCGAAATCAAATGTCAGGCGAGTAGAAAAAAAGAAGCGAACAACGCCCCGCAGGAGCAACCGGTTTTTAGTGCAGGATAATCAAGGCTAGAGATGATCATGCACTGGGAGAAAAATTGTTTACACGTTCTTAATTTTAAAAATACAATTAAAATTCCAAATAAAATTATGTTGATTTTTTTTAAGTAATTTAAATTAAAGAATAATTAAAATAATAAATATTAAATCTTGAAAAACTAATTTAAAGTGTCTTTAATTTAAAGTGTCTTTAATTTTTTAAAAATTTCTATTAAAATATCTTTGATTTGTTTTTGAAGGGTACTTAGTTAAAACAGAAATTTAAAAAAATGATTGTATATATTTTTTTGGTGTGTATTAATGATGCTCATTCGACAATTAAAGCGAGGGCAAACAAGTCGCTCGATTATCCTTTTCTGCCCACTTGAAGGAGCGAGAATCTCCGCCGGCAGCTGGCTTGCAGAAAAAAAGGAATCTCGATCTTGGTGGCTGAACAATTGTTCGACTGCGCACATTGCTTCCTGTCGTCCTGCGAGCCACCGGAAGGATCAGCGCCGTCTCCAAGGGTTGCTCCTTGCTCCAGGATCCTGCCTACTCCTTGCTGCCTATTCCACATTCCTCAACTCAACGATCCTAGCTCACTTCAGATTCTTTGTGGGCGTGTTCGCTGGTGTGTGTCGCATATGTAGCAATTAATATGCCTCAATCTTGTCGCAGGACATGTGCAAATACTACCCGAATGTCCTTGAGCGCGTGCCTCGCGTCCTTAGTACATTTCTGGGCGTCTTCCAAAAGGGGGCGTAGCGCCTGCTGCAATTCGCTCCTTGAGCCTCTAACGTCATCCGATCCTTCGGTGCTATTGTGATTGTGCCCAGATTGAAGGAGGTGTGGCTGTGATGAACTGGAATTATTAGTAGGTGCAGCTGCCTCTCTATTTAATGAACTTCTTATGAGGGGAATAATGCACAGAATTAGGTTTGAGGTAAACAGAGATGAACACCCTGAAAGGCTTTCAATTAAATTGAGTTTCTTTACAAGGAAATAATTCTTAAACATCTTTCGTTTTCTTTTTAAGTCTTTTAAAATTACAAAGTGGACGATGAATGTAATTTTTTATTGGTATTTCAGTCAAAGAAAAATCTAGAAAAATAAAAGCCAACTCAAAACGTGTTCAAAATATTAAAAAATTTTTTTTTTCAAATTTCAAAGTTAAAATTTTGTACTACTTTATTTTATTTCGTATGTGCTAGAATAAATAATAATTTAATTATTCTCAATAGCTTATCGTGAGAATTTATCATTTAAGAACTTAATTCTTCATTTTATAATCCTATCACCTCTTCAAAAACAACCTCTAATCCACTTAGGATCTGTCATAACCATTTATTTCCCATTTCCCTTTCGCCCAAGCTAATTACCTTGTCACACATTTCCCCTTTTTTAACGCCGCTTGTCCTTTTTTCTCCCCTTCCTCCCAACTGCAGTAACAAGCCCTAACACAATATTTAACTATCCATGTCGCGGGAAGGAAAACAAAATTCTCCCACGAGCGGGAACAAATCATAATGGTAAATAAGGCACTTTCCGGCTGATTAGCATAAGGATATGAAAAGTGTTTCGTGTTCGCTGGAAAATTGTTGCCGTGTGCCGTCGCTTCGCTTCCTGTCATAAAAAGCGACAAATAACAAACACCGTTTTTGAGCAGGTCACAGGTCACCGTTTTGCAGGTCTCCGGGCCACAAGCTCAACCCTTGTAGAATGGAGAAAAAATAAAATATGGAAAAAACTCTAAACGCGTGTCAACGTTTTTCGGGCGGGAAATTATTAACATGCTCGGTAGCCACACCTTCGGCGGTTAAGCGTATTATGCAACATTGTGACATCCTCCATCAAAACTGGACACGCGACCCTCGGCAATACAATTATAATTGCAACAAATTGAACGCCGGCGGTGGCACGCGTCTTCATTGGCCCATCGCCCATCTTCCGGTGGCACGGAAAACAGATTGTACTTTGTTTTTCCCTCGCCTCGATTTTCCCATTAGCTGTGTGCTTTTTCCCCATTGACTCGACTTTTATTGGCTTTTACTTATTTCCGGTCATGTCCTTCGATGTTTCGATGTCCTTAGGACAGTTAATCGGTCAATTTGGCTTCAGCACTTATTATTGGCTTTCTTTTGAACACCGCTTTTTGTGGCTGACACATGGTGATGACTTCTGAAAGAATAAATAAAGGAAATGTGATATTAACTTCATTTTAATTTTGTCATAAAAAAAGAAAGTAGACGAATGGAGATAAAATAACTTTAATGTTTGAGAAAATATATAACAAATATGTAGTTCAATTAATTAAAAATTCCTTTTTTAATAACTATATTTGCTTACTTCATTTTCTTATTTTAAGCTCAAAATTGCAGGTGCAATATTTTCTATAGAAGTATTTCTCCCTCAGGGAGGTCCTATTTTTGCATAAGCATATTTTCAATAGATCATAGATCTTCATCAAAAGCAAACCGCAGCTGCTGACCCAATGGTTAGCCGCAGAAATTAACCGCAATTAGGAACTAGCGTTTATCAGATCATTGATCAACATTGAACAAGAAATAAATCACAGCGGCCAGCTGAAAATCAAGAACAATAAAATTATTTATGCCGAGTGGAAACGCTTAAGGGATTTCAGCAATAATTTGTGCTAATTTGGGTCCAGCGGGAAAGGGAATGGAAGGAGAGCTGCCCTTACAAAGGCTGCGCAGGATTTATGTTCGCCGCTGTCTAATAACCCATCAAAATATAGTGGAAACATGTCAAAATACTGTCAATACATTTCCCAAATCTCTATCTGTATCTCTGTCTGCACTTGTGTTATATTTGTTCTCTGGAGAGCGAAAAGGGGACTGTTTCCCAGCTTTGAAAGGGACCGACAATTCCCTAGGCTACCTACGCCCGCATCCATATCTCCTAATCCCGATGTGTGGGTCTGCCATTGTATTTGGATCGAAAGGAAAGCGGTTTCAGGAGAGGTCCTGGCCAGGATTATACCTGTAATTTGGCCTGCTTAGTTTCTTAATTGTGCTTAAATGTATGCATAGCTTATAAAATATTTGCCTTAAATATTTTGGTTAAATCATGAAAGGGTACAAAACACGCTGCTGGCTATACTTTTCCATATCCTGCCAAAAGGATGTATGGATTTATGCCTGAAGAAGAATATAATAGGAGAAAAACCTTGAGATATTTAGCCCGAGGTAAAATACAATTTATTACTTAATAATATAAATACAAACTATTTTACAAACTTTATATTCTACAAACGTTTTCTATATTTATTTTTCTAAAATGCGTATAACCTCTGAAGACTTTATCCTTAATAAATGTATTTCCCCCCAAAAAACCCATCGAGTCCAATCCACTTAACATGCTCCCAAACAATAAGGAAATCCCAAACAAATTCTGAATGCTTCTTCACAGTCAATTTCGCTAATAAATGTGTTTTGCCAATGCTGGCGAAAAATAATTCCGCAACCCCCCTTGATATTTAATTTCCCTTTCGGCTTAGCCACAATTTCCGGTGACACCTACCGAAAGCAAAAATCAACGCCCCCAACAGACATCAAATCACGAATTCTCGAAGCTGTCAAAATGCAGGCCACAAAAAGAAATTATGACAGCAGGGAGGAGTACGAAAAGTGGGTGTACGAATGTGTGTATGTCGAAATGCCAGCATACGCATCGAAAGCCAATTAGGAAAAAATAAATCACGCTTCACATGCGAAAGGACGAGAATAGAAAACTCTAGATGCACTGAGAAAATATAGAGTCAAAACATGATCAATTTTTTAATTTTCTGGATCCTTACGGCTCTTATTTCAAAATTTTTGAATATTAAAAAAAATGTCTTAATACTTAGTTTGTAATATATTTTGATGATAATAATTACATTTATAATACATTTTATATAAAATATATAGTTATCTACAACTCTTATCGTTCGGTCAAAATTGTATAAAATTGTATTACATTCTTCTAAAATTTTATTTTTAAAGTCCAGAAAGTACAATTAAGCTTTTCTACCCATTATATTTTCTCTGTGCCGAAACCGAAACCCTTCAAACCTCCCACAGACAAAGAAATCCACAACGCACATAGATGCACAAGTACAGTAGTCATCCCCCAACCCCGAAAAGGAAGCTCCGAAGCCGAGCAAGTGCCAAAAGCTGATTTCACTGTAATTACAATTCACACTCCTTTCGGGTGGTTGTAAGCGGTTGCGCTTGGATTTGGGTTTAGGTTTGGGGGGTTTAATCCCGGGGAAATAAGGGGAAATAAAAACATCCTGCAAATGTGTTCTTTTTGTTTGGCAGCACTTAAGCGATGGCCTCCCCCACAGCCACCCCCTCAACCCCTCGGCATACTTTTTTTCTTATAGAGAGACTGCTTCTGAGGTTGATGATGATGATGAGTTGGCCAAACCCGCAAAACAGACACACCCACCCAGGATTGGGGGAATGGGATGCTGCTGCTTTTCTAGGGGGGAGTGGAAAAACTCTTTTCATTTGCACTGAAAGAAATATTTAGAAATAGAAGAAAAACTTTAATAAAGAAAGTATCGCAATCCATTTTACCAAATACAATTTTTTTAGAATTAAAGAGACTTTTTTTTTAATTTTTAAAATATTTACCAAGCAGTTCAAATTCTATTAACACAATTTAAAATTTAGATTGATCATCAAACAAAAATATATGAAAAATCCATGAATTTGGCATTCAAGTTTTTAGAGGATTTTTAATCACTTAATTTTATATTATTTCCTCTTCTGAAAAAATTTGTAATCCTGTTATTAAATTTTCTGCGAGTGCTTCATGCTTTTCCACCTTCTGTGTGGGCGTTAAACGCGTGTCAGTCCTACCACTACATAAACAAAGACAACCTTGGGTTGGCTGTGAAACACCAGATCTCTGGGGATGCCGCTGCGTGCAGTGGGGAGGTGTGCAGGCAATAGAAATGTCACAAACAAACCGATTAAACAAGTACTTGGCAAACAAACACCCACAAAAAACCACCGACACCGCCCAGGCGAATCAAAGCTGCGAAGCGAAGCCCCGAATGAAATCAAACAATAACCGAAAAGTTTCCAAGGGTGACCAAGCATCCCATTCAGCCCGAAAAACCCACCAACCCTTTTGGGAAAGTTCATCTGCGAAATACATTTCCCTTTTCCGGGGCTTCCGATTAAGTTGATGGTGACATCCTTTTTTGTGGGTCACGCGACTCGTTTCCCAAATTCGCTTCATCGCTCATCTTTTTGGCACTGGCAATCTGCTAAATATGTTAATGCCTGTTTAAGCCTATTAGTGCCAATTAATAAATTCTAGCTGAAAGGATTTTTTTCTAAACAGGGAAAATGTCAAATGCATGTAGAATTTTAAAGTTTTTGAAATGCGATTACTCGGTCAACTGGCTCCTGGTCGAAATATGTTTTTTAAGCTCTAGATGGTGGGAACCAATAATATATTTAATAATATAAGTGGGATCTATAAAGCGTTGTTCAAAAAATATTTATTAAATTGAGATTTGAATAAGATTATGTTTTTTTATTGATTCATCATCAAAAAAGGAATTGAATATATATTTAGGCCAATTCCATTTCCCAAAACCAATCTTCTTAAAACAATCAAACAATTCGCCAATCCAACCATCGACTCACCTGAGAAAAAAGAAGAGAAAAGCAGACAGGACACTCCTCACATGCATTCCCATTCCCACTGCTGGTCTAATTTGTGGGTGTTATGGGGAATTAACCTCTTAATGAACTAATTTACTCAAGATTAAGATGGCAAACAAAGGAGGCGGCCGCAGCTAATTGTAAAAAAAGAGCGGGACGCAAGGACCAAAAGGAGAGCGGGACGGGAAGTACTGGAGTTCCTAGTGCCTAGGTAGAAGATCCTATATTCCAGATAGGAACCGAGCAAATTGCCAGGCGGTTAATCTATTTAAACGCGCCAAATACGCGCGACTCAAAAGCAAATCACCAGAAGCAGAATATATATTTGGTCGAGTGCACAGATTTAGGGATAGAAAGGATCAAAGGACGAATGGCCAAAGGAAATCCGTCTATGGCCGGCAGCGGACAAAGGCCAAAACTCGTCTAATTGCGCGCCTATGAGGGAAAGCGAAGATTTCAGAGCTCCGAATGAAGAATGGAGAGTCCCGAGCGCAGAATGCAGAATGCGAGAGAACCTGCCAATTGTTTGGGAACATCCCTTAATCTGTGTCGGTAATCGGTAATCGGCGAAAATCGCAGGACGCGCAGCACAAAGCAGCGGCCGAGATCCTTTTGAACTTTTGCTTGGGCGCAAAAGAAGGTTAGCAAAATATTATTACAAACCTACGGAACCGTAACCCACATAACATTAAGTCGTGCACTGGGAGAAAAATGAGGAAATTTACTTCAAATAAAATTAATCTTAAACTATAGAACTAAGAGATGATAGAATTTTAATATAGAACACATTTATTCCAAGTTTGAACACATAACAACTCTAAAGTAAAATTCTAAATATTTAACTAATTTTAAATTTTGATACTTAATTGTTAGCATTTATTAAAACATGTTAGAATTTTTCCTGCCAAATAAAATAAAATATTATTTTATAGACCTGTATTTACTTTCTTTAAGTCATCTTATTCTCGTTAATATTGCTCTACCTTACACCCCATATTTTTCTCAGTGTAACTGCTTTCGCTTGTGCCTGTGTTTACTCTTGAATGAACCGAAAACATTTCAATTTGACAATCGTAATGGAGGCAAGGATGCTGAAGCCGCTCATGGCTAATATAGGCGATTTAGGGGATTACATCAATTGTAAAATTGGTCAAACACCGCAATTGTTTCACTCGGCAAATCGGATATTCCACTGCCCCTGGATACGCGCTTCACCCACACAGGCTCGTTCCCACAAAGGAGCGGAGCAGGACGAAGGACGCAGGACGAATCCTCGGGGCAGCTGTTGAGTTTCCCTTTGAGAGGTCCTCATCGCCGGCCATTGTCCATCGCCGCTTTCGTCCTAGTTACACATATGCATACTCGTCCTGCGGACAAATGTATCTCATGGCTACGCCGCGTCCCGAGGTCCTTGTTCAATGCCTTGTAATCGCTCCTGGCTTACCGCAGATTATGCAAGCCGCTCTCTTTTGCTTCCCCCGGAAAACCATTTTCCCATCGCATTGATTCATTTCCCTGGAAAAAATCTACGAAATCTCTGCTGCAATCTGGCATCAGCCCAAAAGTCCAGCTTCCTTCCGAGGTGTAAATCTTCAATTTTAAGGTTAATTTTCCGATGAGGTGCGAGAAATGCGAAGCGTTTTATTGGTTTAGTAGATCAGTCGGGAGGCGTAGTGCTAGGATCGCCCACTAACCGTATATTTCAGTAAGGTGGGTTGAAAGGATAAGACGTAGATATAAATATCCTCTTAAAATTTATAAATTATTAGAGCACATATGATCTTTATAAATGACAGATTTTTAGAAAATTAAAATAAATGTAGGATAATATAACAGCTAGGCTCTAGCAATTTTGTTGGAAACGTTTAGATAAAAAGTATAAGTAAAAGTTAATAAAGTTTCCGGCAATCAAATCGTAGTAAAACAAATCTTTAAGCCCTTTCACATTTAACCATTAACATTTCAAAGGTCTCTCGTTAGCGAAATAATTTATATAGCCTCGAAATGAACTCTCACCCCTCAAGAGCTAAAAAAAAGAATTCTAAATATAAAAGCGAAATCCAAGAGCACCGCAACCATTTTGCAAACTCATTAAAAATTAAAAAAAAGCAGCGGTAAAAAAGGACATACAGCAACAACAAGCAGAGCTTGCACTCTGTTTCCATCTCTTTCCCGTTGACCTCTGAACTCTTCTCTATTTGCATCTCTTTTTTGCTCTCTTTCTCGCACAGCTTTTGCACTTTTTGTTTTATATTTTATTTTTGCACATTTTGCTGGATTTTCAAGTTCTTTTTGTTGTTGTTTAGTTTAGTTCGTTCTGCACTGCTCTGCATTTACAGTTAGTCCACTCCGCCACCCCGTTTTCCTCCCCTTGTCCTTATCAAGGATATATGTACCCTCCTCCTTTTGCCCCTCTTTTGAGTGTGTGTGTTTGGTCATGCTTGCATGGCCTTTGAATAGAAATCAACAGAGGTGAAAAAGGAGCAGAGATAGTAGAAAAGAGATAAGGTTAAAAAGAGAGGGGAAAATCAGGGTTACAGAGAAAGAAAAGGGTTAGTCAAAGAGTAAAATATAGTAATGTTGGAAGGAAACTATTAGTTTCTTAAAATTGGGGTGTTCTTTTTACATTTTTCTATGAATAATATTTTCGAAATATAACTAAAAAACAATAAGTTTTTATTAACAAACTTATTTTTTACTTTCAATATTTTTTATCAGTGTATCAAAGCTTCATAGGCCGTTGTCGTTTTGTTTGCTGAATGTCCAGTTTGTTGTTGTGTGTGCTGCTATTTTCTCGTTGTTGCTGTCTTTTTTCGTTGCATTTATTTATTCAACTAAATGCAGATTGCACATTTCTGCATGCGCCGTTCATTTTGCTTCTAGTTAATCACGCTGTTTTTGCTGCATTTGTCAAGGATAATGGTATCATCGCAGTTTTTAGATGGATGAGAAGTGAATTTGTTAAAACGTGAGTTTTTGAACAAAAAGAAAACAGTTTATACAAATGGCTTTGTGTTTTCAATTGACTGTAATTAAAATTTACAGAATTGTAATAGATTTAATGCTTAATATGACACTTATAAAATACATTTCATGCGGAATTTTACTATTTAACCAAGTAAATTCGAATTTTAAAACTTTCAACTTGCCAAAAGAAAATTTGTACATCTGAAACTCCCTACTTACAACGCATTCAACCCATCCTTAAACCCCTATTTCAAATGGCGATATCTAATCAACAAAGAACAGCTATTTGCATATCGATTTCCCCACACAAGAGGCGCACAACGAGCAAGTTTACCTGAAAATGCATTGGAAATGGCGGCCATGGTCCTTCAAGGAGCCCTTAAATCCTCCCTACGCTCTCTTTTGCAGTCCCCGAAGAGTTGTGCTTTTGTGCGATTCTGCAGCTGCAACTGCTCAACTCCAGTGAAAAGCAGCCATAGCAGCCATGTGCCCTGCAATAGCCAAGGAAAAGTCCTGGAACCGTAGTCCTGAAAATGGGAAGGGGGCAACGGGAATCAGTAGAGTGGCTCCCTGGGCAAACAAAGTCAAGAAAGCCGCGCTGGAGAATATCATCAAAATGAATATGAGATTATATTTGACTAGTGCTGGTTTAGCCATGTTCGTGGGGTATCAAATTAAACGGCAAAGAATGGATGCACAGGAACAAAAATTATAAAGATGATTATGGTTTTAAATATAATTCATAATATTAAAATATTTAACAAATAGATACTTCATTTTACTCGAGATATGATACAAAATGATAATTTTTTATCAACTTATTTTTATTACAACTTAAAAACTATTTTAAGACTCTATAATAAATTCTATATAATATTTCATATTATTTCTGAGGCTTACATCCCTGAGTAAATTAAAGATTACTAATTGGATTACGTCTGAATTATTTTCTCTGCATTATTTTCTCTGCAAGATAGCAGGACATTGAAGAGGCCTTTGGTTTTCGGGGTGGAGGGCTGGAGAATCAGAGAATCCTTGCCCGCTGGCGGGCTAAAGGTGAGCAAACAAAGACGCTGATAAAACGAAATGCCAAAACGACAATTGAAACGCCCAACAAAAGGCAAGGGCTCAACCGGAGGGGGTGGCCAAGACAGGGGGGATGGGCGGACTAGTGAAAAAGTCAACTCGAGAGGGATCCACGAGACCGGTGGCTGCCATTTTTTGGTGTCTGCGCCTCATCCAAATCAAGTGTGAACGGAATACGGCCAAAGGTGGCCGCTCCATCGCTCTCTTTCTGCCGCTCCAGACCTCCATATATATCCATCTCTTTCGTTGCACCTCCTCCATCACATCACTCCTCGCTATGTATCATCTCTTGAGCTCTATCTCTATATAAATATTTTAGGGGCGGTCTCTTCGCACTGCCTCTCTCTTTCACCATAATATTCCAATTCGACATTTTGTCTTTTCATTCATAATGCAGTCGCAGTCGACGGCGACGCAGGCGTCGGCGTGGGATATATATCATCCAATCTGAACGTGATGATGAAGTTCTCCTTTTGCCTGTCGCTCCCATCAATCCATCTCGTTCTAACGCCCATTCAGGATGTCCGTCTCTCTCTCTCTCCCTTGCTCTCTGTGTGTATTCCACCTCTCACTCTGGCCAAGGGAGGTTGCCTGCACAGGACTTTCAGGGGTGGTTTCCCCAGGATTCACCCCTCAGACCTCGACGTATGTCCTTTTCATATTTCTTAAGGCCCGCACCGTTCGCTATTTGCCTTCATTCCGCTTCGGTCGCTGATCCTGTGCAGAACGCGTCCTGTTTCTCGCGTCCCTCGATTTGCATTCGAATAAAACTACCTTTGTACGAAACAAGTGAACTCTGAATGAGATAAAAACCAAAAGGACAAACTTTAAAACCAGTTTAATTTGTGTGTGTCAATAGTTGTGTTTTTGGGAACTAACAAGTGGAGTTTGGCCGCCTGCCAAAAGGAATTGGATATCCCACATAGGCAGAGCCTGAATATGGTTTACTTTGTACGTATTTGCATAGTACTTTTTTATTAGATTTTAATTGGGTGCCAAAACTCCGACGGGAACTCAAAACTTAAAAAACATCGAAATTTATTGTTTTTCAATTTAGATCAAAGTGAATACTAGTCGTAATTCGCAGTAAAATTATTTACAAACTTCATTTCGGTATTTATTTACTTTAATTAAAATATTTTGAGCAGTAACTTAGCAATATCTTTATGTTTTACCACGTTAAACTTTTAAAACTTTTTGATTAACCTCATCAAAAATAAGTTTCAAGTGTTAGAAAACTTAATTAAGTCCAAATTTCTAAAACAAGATACTTGTTCAACCCAAGACAAAGTTCCCGAATTTTCATATGCTGATCAAATTAGATTCCCCACACATGGTTAATAAGCTTGATTCAGCACACACTCTTCAAGAGCAAACTCTCAAGTGGCCACTAGAACACCAACATAATTCGGATGCTTAAAACTTTAACCGCACACACTCGTTGTTATATAAGGAATATTATTATAACACTCGGGGAAAGTTTCGAAATCCAGGGGGCTGACCGTCGCTGCCTTCGGGTCAGCGTGTGAAATGGTGAACGCCTCCTTTTTAATAAGATTAAACCGCACTTTGGGAGGGAAACTTCAAGATGAGCGAGTTCCATGTGCAGTTCGGACCCGGGGACTTATTGAGGCGTCAAATCAAGTTAATTAAAAGCGGCAAGGAAGTCGGGTAATCGCACCGGATGTCGCACATTAGCCACACTCGAGGGCACATGGGGAAGATGGAGATGGAGCTCCAGCCAAGTGTAAGCGATTTAATGATTCGCTCATAAAGCCAAGACCCGCGCCAAAAAACAAATCTGTGTTATGATTGATGGCAATATGCTGACGAAAGGATTGAGCCCTTTGTTTGGGTTAAGTGGACCGTGAGTCCAATGGCAAGCACGGGTTAAATGCAAATGCGTATATGCAAAAATCAAAAATCGGGAAAAATATTCTATTAAACGCATTGCGGTTTCGGGCTTAATTGCAACCCGCTGGCTGGCCATGAATTATCCTGCGGAAATGTCCTGCCGCTGGGAGCACGCCCTCCGCTGGCGTTTGTTTGTACTCCCGAATTGCCAACGCATTAATCGCACTTGACTGATCAGGCGGTAAATAAAGCCTACAGCTGGGGTCACAACAATAGGGGCTTTTAGTCTAAAAAACAGAATAATCTCAGGAAAAATTCCTAAATATTTTTACCATTTATATGTAATATTTATTAGTCATTAGAATTTTATGGGAAAAGGGGTAAGACTTCCTGCGGTGGTTCACCTATTATTTTTTCCCCCACTGTTTAAAGCCCTCGATTAATTGATAACCCGTTGCTTAGTTTGCATACTCAATTTGGTTCTTTGTTCTTTATTTCAGAGTCCGCGTGGCATGCAACCGTGTAGTCCAGCGGGAGAAGTCGCAATGATGCCGCCGTCGAAGAGTCCCGTGATGGAGAGTGCCGCCTCCGACCAGAATCAGCAGCAGGAGGAGCAGAGCGCTAAGAGGGCGTGTCCCTTGAAGTTTTCCATAGCCAAGATCATGGAACCGGATCACAGGCAAAGCCAAGTTACTCAGCCTATTCCAATCCAGTTTCCCACCAACAACGAAGAAGAAGAGGATGAGGATCCAGAAATCGATGCCGATTCGGAGCGATCCTGCAGCCCCATCGAGGTGATCAGCTTGGATCATTCGCCCACGACGGCGGTGAACTATGATTCCGCTTTCAAGAAGTATGTGCCGGGTCCCTGTTCGGGCGCCACTGCATCGGTGGTGAACTCACCTTCGAGCTCGGCTGCTGTGCAGCAGTTTGTGAGCTCCCGCCACCAGGAGCTGCTCTCCCAGTACCCCCTGCTCTACTACGCCCCCAATCAGCTGATGTGCGCCGCAGCTGCCGCTCAATATGCCGCATTGACCGCCCAACAACAGTCGCTGGCCAGTGCTGCCCACCTGAGCAGCTTCACCGCCTCCCTGAATGCCAGTTTGCATCATTCACAGTCGCTGCGCAGAAATCTAGGTCATCCTTTGGCTGCGGCAGCTGCTGTGGCCGCGGTGGCCCAATCCCAAGCGGTTCCCAATCTCCAACAGAGTTTAGAAAAATCACCAGTGGCACAGAGGTCGATGGCTCAGACGGCGGGATTGCAGGCGAATCTTAAGAGGAAGCGATCGCCGCAGGATCAGGGATCCGGCGAGGTGACTCCCCCACCCGCTTCAACTGCCACTTCTAGTGCCGGAGGACCACGATCTCGTTCAGCTTCACCCCAAGGATCCATCGAGGACAGCAGTCCGGGATCGGCGAATGGCGGCGGCAAACCGAAGACCTTCTCCTGCCTGGAATGCGGCAAGGTGTTCAATGCCCACTACAACCTCACCCGCCACATGCCCGTTCACACGGGAGCCCGGCCATTTGTGTGCAAGGTGTGCGGCAAGGGATTCCGGCAGGCCTCCACTCTCTGCCGGCACAAGATCATCCACACGTCGGAGAAGCCGCACAAGTGCCAGACCTGCGGCAAGGCCTTCAATCGCTCCTCCACCCTCAACACCCATTCGCGCATCCATGCGGGTTATAAGCCCTTCGTTTGCGAGTACTGCGGCAAGGGCTTCCACCAGAAGGGCAACTACAAGAACCACAAGTTGACGCACAGCGGGGAGAAGGCCTACAAGTGCAGCATCTGCAACAAGGCCTTCCATCAGGTGTACAACCTCACCTTCCACATGCACACGCACAACGATAAGAAGCCCTATACTTGCCGCGTTTGCGCCAAGGGATTCTGCAGGAACTTTGATCTCAAGAAGCATATGCGTAAGCTGCACGAGATCGGTGGAGATCTGGACGATCTGGATATGCCATCGACTTATGACAGGAGGAGGGAGTATACGCGCAGGGAGCCTCTGTCCGCGAGTTACGGACAAGCATCCGGACAACTTACCCCGGACTCGAGTTCTGGAAGTATGTCGCCGCCCATAAATGTGACTACCCCTCCACTTTCCAGCGGGGAGACCAGCAATCCAGCCTGGCCGAGATCCTCGGGATCTCAGTATCCCCCCGCCGGTTTCCACCATCAACTGGGAGGAGTGGCGCCACCACATGATTATCCCAGTGGCTCCGCCTTCCTGCAACTTCAGCCGCAGGGGCAGCAACATCATCATCATCAGCAGCAGCAACAGCAGCAGCAGAGACTCTCGGAGACCTTCATAGCCAAGGTGTTTTGACAGCGATACTATGCGGATAGCCTGAACAGCTCCACGGGGTCGACGACTTCGGCGACCAGTTCTACGGTGACCACCACCACGACGACCATATCATCCATGGCCAGTTCAAGGAGCGATCTACTGATCGACTGACTGCAGTTTGTGGCAGCGGCAGCCGCTGCTAGCAGCTCGAATTCCGGGCAGGAACCCGGCGAGTCCCCATCCCCGGAACTCGGATGCACGGCTCTGGGCAGTGCAGTCCGGGCACTGAATGGACTCTTCTAAGGACTCACCCACCACTCTATCCAGATATCCACCCCCCGAAGAAGAACCTCAACAGCCACCAAATGGTTTCAACTTGTGCAATACCCCACTCAGAATATAAACACGATGACCCAACCGCTCAAGACATTTCTCCTCCAACCAGCGTTTTGTATATAGTATATCCCTAAGAAGTCCCATATTGAAACACTCTATTTAAGCAGCTCTCTCGATGTATAGATGTAGTTAAAGGATTTACCTAGTTAGTCACGAATGTGTAGGGCTCTGAGTTCTGTGTAGATAGGCTACACGGATCCTCGAGAGCAAAGTTTCGATATGTGTTAGAGCTTTTTTGGGGTCTGTCAACCGAAATACATTAACGAAAGTGTATCTTAGAGTTGTACTAGATATCTGTACTGTACGTATATCCCTAAGTGTCTGTGTAATCCAACGCAAAAGTAAAGAAATTGAGAAACATTTTAGCGGCGGTCGATGAATGCATTGAATTTGTTTAGCATTTAAGTGATATTATTGATAATGTTTAAGCAATAAATCAATTCTTCAATTATTAAATGGTAAAGGTGTTTTTATGGGGAAAAAAGGTATTTTTAACTCCGAATGAAACCTCCCCAACAACATATATGCAAATAACTGAGCAACGGTATGGGCTGCCATTGAGTTTGTCTCCTGCGATCCTTAAAAATGCAAATGGATGCGAAATGAAAACAATTATTGCTGCATTACTCGTGCCCAAGAGTCGCGTTTAATGGGCTCTAAACTGTCGCCACGTCTGCCGCATGACATTTGCAACTTAATTAGTGGCGACCAGCCCCCTTGCCGTTTTACCGTTTCCCATTTCCATCGCCCACTCGGGGAAAACTCCGCAGGTGGCAGGACCAGGCACACGACTCAATCATTTGCATAGCACTTTGATCTGTGGCTCGAGAAAAGACAAGGAATCCCGGAGTGCAAATGGTTCCACAAATGGGTGGGGTTCTTTTTTCTTGGGCCTTCTCATAAAAATGCAACTGAAGAATCCTTATAGATAAGGTAGCTCAATTAATAAGAAAAGGAAGAATTAAGTAAGTATTTAAATTTTATATTAAGAAAAAATTATTGCATACATTTTGGGGCTTGGCTTATCTTTAGGAATATTTGATCAATTTTAAAATCAGTTAACGAATATAAAGATATAGAAATAATTTTTGATTCATATGTTTGAAAAGCCCAAGAACATACTATATTTGAAATATAAAGATTAAAGCTATACTTTATTAACTACTTCTATTTCTAAAAAAATTTAAATTTAATTCAAATATTTTATTACAAAACGTTATTTAGCTTTAGAACAAATATAAATATTGTTAACCCAGTACAAATATTTATATTTATTTAAAGATCTCTTTTGTCATCCTGCTAAATGTGATTTGGTGACATCGGACTATTGTAAGGGTTTAATACCGCCGTCAGGAAGGACGCATGTGATGTCCACTTGAGTTGACATTTTTCCCCCTTTTCTTTGGCCCTATCATATGAATAATTCAAACCGAATCGAATAACCAAATGGGAACGAAAAGCGAAATCGAGCGATGCGACGCGTTGTTTTTTTATGCAAATAATCAAAGACGACTGACGTACAGTGGGCCCTCAGCATATGCTCAAGCACACCGCCCACTGATGGAAAGGCAGCGCCATTCAGTTTGACAATTCGGATGAGGAGAGAATAGCTTCGCCGGTTTGTGCCCAATTTTCGATGATGACTTTTGACACCGCCTCGCGGCGTTCTTTTGAACCCGATTCCTCGATTCCTATCATCGTATCCTCGAAGGCCAACCCCCAATTGTGAAATGAATGTGAATGGTCCTTGAGCTGTTGTCATGTTGGCCGCTCCCCCAGTCGATTCCTTTTGATGTTTGCCTTATGCACGCCCAGTCGACCATTCGAGTGTCCATCTACCTATCCATCTATGCACAGTACTCCCCCAAAATCCAACCCCCTTTCCCCCTTCAACCGCACTGACACAAACTGACTTATTTGGCTAATTGAACGCGGTTGGTCGGTGGCAGCACTTCATGCAGATCTAGCCCGGATAATTCCGCACTTTTAGCACTTCTCGGCCCGCTTATGCGAATGGGACGCCTTGGCACTTCGAAATTCGGACCATCCGATTTGGTCACCCAGCCGGTTGACATTAATTAAGCTAATTAATTTCTATTGATTCGCGGTCTGTGAATTTGTTTTGATTTCAGTTCAAACGGATGCTGCTAATGAGAGGTTAAGTGAGAAACTGCGAAAGTGTCAAGAAAAATAAGTATATTTTATATCAGACTGGGAAAAAATTAGGACACCCAAAAAGTTTTCGATATCTTTAAAAGTTCCATATTCTGATAAAATATAAAAATATTTTTATTAACGTTAATTACGAATAAGGAAAATCAATCCTAATCTTTCAATTAGTTGTGCTTTAATATTATTGGTGCAATCTAATTAAAATGGTGCAATCTAATTAAAATAAATAACCATATAGGTCCTGGTAAATATTATATTATAAAATATTTAAGGAAATATTTTAAAGCTTTGAAAACAGTTAATATTGTAAAATTTTTCTGTTTTCAATTTTGTTAAATCAGCTAGAAATTGGAAAAAAAATAATATTAATATATCAATAGCTGTTTAATACCATTTTTGACCGTGTTACAGGAAAAAACCAACAAGAATTTTTGCGAAAAACGTTGATCCAAAATTGTTGTATATTTTTCAAAAGAAACGTATTTTCCCCTGAAAAATACTTTTTAAAAACTACATGTATTTCAGGAAAAATAAAAATTTTTCGTCTAAATCCATTTGTGTCTTCCCATTCTTTTAAAATTAAAATAAATAATAACTTCCGCCATATTTGCGGCCCCCCATTCGATACCCCAAAAAAAACTGTTTACCCGCCATAAACAATTTCCGCAGGCGCCATAATTTTGTTGTGTAGCCTCCTGAAATAAGCATAATATTTTCGTCCTTTGTTTTTAGCATATCAATAACTCTTATCGGGGGTTTGGGGCCCCGTGGCACGCCCCCTTTTGATTGTGCCACAACAACTCGAGCACGCAACAGGGGGAAAAGTATGAAAAACCAAAACCCAAGCACTCGAGCTGCTCGCTCTGCACAATAAAAAATTATAATCCAATTCCATTGTCCGACACTCGGGGGGTGAAAATGCTGCAGACAACGACTGCGCTTATCACCCGAAATGAGGCAGAACAATAAGGACACGAGATGGATGCACCGGAGGAGGGAAGATTCAGGGATGTAAGTCGAGCGTGAATTGCAGCGTAATCTCTTCCGGATATGATTACGCCACCAAGTGCGAGGAATTGTCTGGCCCCGGTGCCTGTGACCTATCTCAGCTTTGTATCCTCGCATCTTTGTATCCTTGTACATCCTTGTTTCACGCGGCTCAGCTGAGAGTTCAGCCCAGCGCAATCTGCTGTGATTACAATTTCTTAAAAAGCTAAAGCTGCATTTTCCTTTCAATTACGAGGCACCCTCGGCACCTCTTAATGGCCATATAAGTGTATCCTCCTCCGCACAATATGCTGGCTAAAAAAAGGAGAACAAAACAACACTTAACCCACGTTAATTGTCGACTCTCTGAACTATGACATGATCTCCTGCCATCTCTCCTCCACATCGAAAGTGTCCCATGTCAATGGCTGGCTGCCATTAGAAAAAAGAGGAATCCACGGGTGAGCTCAAGATGCGTGCATTACAAAATTCTATATGAGTACTTATAGTTTTTATTTCTAGAGGGAGGTTGGGTCCCGTGCACAAGCAAAAAATACAGCTGAGCCTTGAGGTGACTTATATGGGATATCACTTTTAAACCAGGATAATTCTATCGTTATAATAAATTTGAAAATGTAGTTAGCACAAATAAATATTATAAACTGAAGAGATCCTGACAACTTTTAAGAGATCTCTAGCTATTGAGCTATTAACCCTTATAAAACCTTAAAAAAGCAGAGTACATTTTCTAAAAATACATTTAAGTATATGAACTTAATGAATAAAGCTCCATTTACTCTTTACTTTTGGTAGATCTCTATTTATTGAGCTATTAACCCTTAAAAAACCTTAAAAACTTTGAGTACATTTCCTTGTAAGATCCATTTATTTTAAAACTATATTTAAGTATATGAACTTAAGAAATAAAACTATATATGAACTATATGAACTTAGAAATAAATGAATAAATTGTATAAACGTTTTCATTTGGATGCTCATATCTTTTATGAATAATATCCCCCATGGGTCAACGAATATATTTGAGCTTTGCAAGACAATCGCAGCTTATTCCTGACCCTTCGATCCAATTTATGAGGAAGAGCAGCTGACTGGGATCAGGTTCCGGATGGGTGGGTGGTTATATATGGTACGGTTGGGTTTTCTTTTCCGGGCAGCAGTTGGTCGACTTCCCAGCTCGAGGCGAGAGGCCGGAAAACGATGACAATATGTGATGGGATCGGCGGGCTGCTTGGCAACACATTGAAATGCATTCGAGTCGACGTAACGCGGCTCAATTAGTGCGGTTCAGCGACTGCCAATGCAGCTTCTCCTTTTCTCCGACGAGTCCTGCGAATCCTCCTCATTCTCGTCATCGTCCTGCGATTCCATTGCTCCAGCCCATTGTCCGCCCGTTTGCCTGGCTTTATGTCAACTTCTTGCACGCTTATTCACACCTGAGGACAAAACCGCCCCGCAGGTTTTTGCTGCCTGAAGAGTCACGAATGCGCCGGCAGCTTCCGAGATTTTCCACGCCGCATTTTTACATTGGCGGGCAGCGAGGCGTCGCTCATTACGTGAAAAGCTGCTCGCTGGGATCCGCCTACATTCTATTTATTAGTCTCCTTTATTTCGGCCTGGTTTGGCGCCTTTTGGCTAGAAAAAAGTTATGCAGAATCTAGGGAAAAGATGCATATAAAAAGTCGAGGAGACGACTGAGAAAAGTTCACTGTAAAACCAATTTTTATGTAACCATACGTAATTAAGCCTTGCAGTTTCTAATAAAAAATTTACAGCATACTTTTAAGCACATTTTTAAGGGATTTTAAACCTCCAAATATCTTTTTGATACAAATTAACTATACTAAATCATGTAATCACCTTTAAACGATTTCAAGTCACTAACCTTACTTAAATACCTGCGTTTATTTAAAATTAGTCACATTTTTTAATTAAAAACACTATTCAAAATGTTGTTTTGAGAATTTTAAGGACAAAAACTTAACTTTACCTATTATCCTTTGATTTTTTAATCACACAATATATTAGTACACAAATACACACATTTCCACGATACATTTACGTTCTTGGGACTCGATAAAATGCCGGGTTGCAATATGGGCAGGAGGTCGACGTTGGGCTACAATGTGTTTGAAGATCCGCGAGTCCGTCGGCAGTTTGTCACCAAGGTCCTTTTTATAGTGGGCGTGAGTATAGATTGTGATGGGGTTACAGGTTGTTCCAGAGATCAAATTGTCCATTGCAGATCAACCTGAGCTTTACGTCAGCGGCCATGGCGATTTGTGTAACGGTGGTGCCCATCAGGCGATTTCTACGACAGTACTGGTGGATTGCCCTTCCCGCCGCGCTTATCATATTCGCAATTCATATTATGATGTGCTACTGCCGCTACCTCTTCCGACAATCGCCCATTAAATGGATCCTGTTGGTAATATACGTCATATGCCATGCCGTTCTGGTCAGCTGCCTTGCAGTTAAATTTTCTCCGCTTATTGTGAGTACAGATCACTGGCAGTCTTATATAGCCGAATCCTAATTCGACTTCCTTCCTGCAGGTTCTACTCGCCTTTGGAATTTGTGCCGTCTTAGTCGCATTCCTTTGTCTCTTCGCAAAATTCGCACCCTGCGATTTCACTTCGTGCTACTCATTTATTTTCATTATTGGTATCATCCTAATATGTTTAGGCATAGCAGCCTTCTTTTTCAGACAAGTTTATATTGCTTATATAGGCTTCGGCGTATTCGCGTACTCTATATTTATAGTATATGATCTTCAATTGGTTATAGGTGGCAAAATGCACAAACGTCAGTACGACGAGGATGATTTCATTATTGCTTCTATGGTCCTTTACCATGACGTAATACACCTCTTTATGTACATACTAAGACTCGCCGGTTGGATAGATGATGATGATGATGATGATGACTAGTAATTTTGTGAATTTAAATTCAAATTATTGTGAAACAAAGTAAAATAGTCTTTTCTATAAGTGTCAAATTATAGGAAGTCATTAATGTTAGTTTTTTTCAAATTTTCCTATTTCTTAAATGTATTCCAAATTCAGACAAAAAATATGTTAAAATTGTTTTAGTTAAAAAATTAAATAAATAAAATCTGTATACTTCCAAGGTCTGAGAACTTGATCATCATTGAATAGGAAACCATGTCGTGTTTTGGCAGGGACAGGAGGCTGAGGAGGGAGGAGAATAAGATGTTTGACGATTCGTATACCCGCAGGATTTTCATCAGCAAGGTTCTTATGATAGTGGCCGTGAGTATGGATCAGATAAATATTAAATAGATATATCGTGAAACCAAATCCCTTGCAGATCAACTTGATTTTCACCGTAATGGTAATGAGTTTCTTTGTTTTCCACATGGGTGCGAGGAGGTTCTTACTAAGACACTGGTACATAGGTCTCATCGCAATGGCTGTGATAATTACAATCTGCATTATGATGTGCTTTTGCATCAGCCTCTTTCGTAAGTCCCCCTGGAAATACATATTGCTGGTGATATATGTGATAGCTCATGCCGCCTTGGTGTCCTGTTCCGCGGTTCGATATCATCCGAAATTGGTAAGCTATTTATCTCGAATATTAACCTTGTAATATATTATAATAACTTCCCATTAGGTTTTCATAGCTGTCGCCGTTTGTGCTGCCATTGTGGTTTTGCTTGGTCTGTTTGCCAGATTTGCTCCTTGTGACTTCACCGGCTGCTGGGTCTTTGTTTTTCTGCTGTGTATAGTAGTACTGATCATGGGTATAGTGGCCATTTTTATTCCAAGTTTTCGGATAGTATATGTCTCCTTTGGCGTGCTCTTATTCTCCATATTCATCGTGATTGACCTTCAAATGTTGATTGGCGGCAAAACGCACAAGAACCAGTTTGACGAAGAGGACTTCATATTAGCAGCCATGTTCCTTTACAGCGACATTATATTCCTCTTTCTATTTCTATTGGACCTAATTGGCCTGATAGATTCATGATGAATAAAATATAAATAAAGGTCTATGTGAGCCGCTTAAGAATGCTTTTCTTTGCATTCACTTTCCTAGCATTTGCCGTCACACAAAAATAAATCAAGAAACTCGATAGACACATATACAATTGGAGAAAGGAGAAAGGCCGAGAAATGTGCTGCGGTTTTAATATAGCCTGTTGCACTAAACCTCGCGAAGAAAATCCCTTCGCTAATCCCAAGGTCAAGCGTAAGTTTATTTGGAGAGTATTGCTCATATTGGACGTGAGTTTTGAGTATATGGACCCAAGATCCAGACAATTAAAGTAAAACCCCTTTCTTAGGCAACCCTGCTAGTGAGTCTCTTACCACTGGTCATATTTTGGACCTATCCACCAAGCCACTTGTATATTCTCGCCTTATCATGGATATTTTTCATTCCCGCATTTATTGCATTTATAGCAGTTCAGGCAATCCTGTGCTTCGGGATGAAACTCATGCGGAAAAGGCCCGTCAAAATTATATTCTTCATAATATGGATCGTTGTGCATTCCATTTTACTATCCGCGGTGGCCATCTTTTTTAAACCGTGGGTGGTAAGTTCTTGATACGCTTTCCTAAATTCCTAAATTTTATAATTTCTCCTATTAAATAGATACTGGTCCCTTGCGGAACTCTGGCGTTTGTGATACTGCTCATGGTCATATATTCGAGATTCGTTCCCTGCCAGATTGGCCATAAAATTCCGTTGGCCTACCTCTTTGCAGCTGGGGTACTTATCATCATTCACGGCATCTTGTTGGTGTGTCTCTTGCGATATTGGCTGCACATTATTGCGAACTTCCTGCTAGTAATGGTTCTGATCATGGTTGTTTTGTTCGACCTCGAACTTATAGTTCACGACAAAACACGTCACAAGTTTGGAAAGCATGAATACATCGTGGCTACCATGATTCTTTATCGTGACGTTGTATGGATCATAATCATACTTCTAATCATATTGCTAGTTACCCGAAATTGTGGCCGCGGTGAAGATGAGAGTGGTAGTGATGGTGATAGTGGTGATAGTGCTGAAAGTGGTGACAGTGCTTCTTCAAGTGGAGGCGGCTCTTCCTAAATTGTTCTTGTACATCAAAATTATCTTGTTATATCTGAGATTTATTTAATAAACTTAATAAATATTTTCTGGGATTTTTTTGATGGTGCAGATCCTGATAATAACTCGAGTTATTACTACATAAATATTTCCTTGAAGATCTAGGATTATCTGAGGATTGGGTATTTACTTATAAATGTCATCTGTATCTTGTATTCATATGTCATTGGGATCTCGAGTTAGCAATATTTCTAGAACAAGTGCCTTTTTCCTTCTGTCAATTAATCAGTTTCTAAAATATCAATTATATTTCACAACATATCAAGAAAATGTGCGAGGTGCAGAAGCTGATCGATGGCCTATACGAGACTTTTAGCAAGTACAAGGAGCAACGTCGCTGCCAAATGATAGAGATCCTAAATGATGTGCGGTGCTGCGAGTGCGGACACAAAATGAGGCTCAATAATGCCCTGAAAATGAAGCCTGTATGCCGGAAATCCCCATCTCAGGGTCGGATACGTTTTCTTATTGCCGCCTGTTTCGGATTGCTCTTTCTGATCATCATCTATGTGGTTCACGTGGCTCGGCGATACAATCATGTTAGAGCCTATGGCAGCAGCGCCTGCGGATCGACTTTTTTCTATACCTACACGGACTGCGATGTGTTCTACTAGGAACTAAGGCTTAAATGTTCACTTACCCAGGCTTATATTTTCATTATTCATAGTTTTATTATTCAATTGTATTTTAAGCTCTTCCCATAAGTACTTTGTTCTAAAAACCACAATATATTTTCCAATCTAAAACATGTTTGCTCTTTCAAAAATATATAATTTAATTTGTAGTTTTTTTTTTACCTGCCGAAAATTATCAGTTTGAAGTTTGTAGGAAGGCCAGTGCGATAGCAAAATAGAAATACAAAATAGTGGTCAATTAATAGGTACATTTAAATAGACGAGGAATAAAATTAAATTGTTGTATAATATTAAAAACTATCCGTATCAATAATGCCAATTAAAACCACAGGTGCTTTGGCTAATTTAAAAATGCTGTTCCAAAAACCCACCAAAAATTAAAAGTCTTTCCATATTGTTCACTTAATTTTTTCTATTTTTTTCACGGTTAGAGATACACATTCAGGTGATGATGGGACCTCGAAAAGTTGGGTGGCTCAGGCCAAGGGCGTGTCTGGCACTTACGGGGAACGATTCGTGCTCAACTTTTTCACCCGCTTTATGATTGGACGCTGCCGTAAATTATGCATAAAGCATAAATGCCAGAAAGAGACCAAACGACCGAGGGAGAGTGTTGGCTTTCGGGGTGAGTCCATCATCGAACGTGGCCATTCAGTTTTATTGGGTTATCGAGTGGGACAGGACCCTGCCTCTCCACCAGTCCACAAGGACTCCCGGTTGTTGGCCTAGCTCAATATTGACACACGTTAATTGAAGCCCGACGGCTGCCAAAAGTATCCGTATCAATGGCCATCCCTTAGCCGTGGGTCAGCGCCGAATTGAACAACCATTGCCTGCTCACATTGTGAAGTCGGAAAGGAGAGAGAAAGTGGTTTGCCCGGGTGGGTGGAACTCTGGGGTGGACCTTAGTGGGATGTCAGGCAAGGGTGCACGATATAAAAAAATATGAAAGTCTCTTACAAAAGTTTATGTTATACTTCTTCCATTTTCCCCCTAAAAATATATTTTAAAGATTTTTAAAATTTCTCTCTATAAGAAGTTCACCCTTACACCCATAATATACCATCGTTTGGGGGCTGGTTTACCCAATTGTGTCCCACATGTTGGGCGCTTACATCACCTGCTGCGCAATCATCTCTTTAATGGCTTTAATAAACCCTGATTGCCAAGGTAATTTTAAACGATCTGTAATTGACTCCTCAATCTTTTCTCTTGTCCGGTAAACGTTGAATTATGTTTTATTATACGGCTTTCAATATTTCTTAAATGTTACACAATACACAATTCCTGCCAGTTAGTTGTATTAATCGAGTGCGGATGAGGATATTATTTGGTTCTGAATGCAGCCCATCCTATATAACATCATTTGTAAGTTTGGCTTTTTTTTGGGGATCCTGATGCCATATGACCATTGCATATGGGCAGATCTGTGGGGAATTAGAAATCGGAGACCCCCAAATCTTCGTTGCCAAATCAAAGAAAAATTTAGGCCACAAGTCCAAGGGGTCCCGGGTTTTAGTTGTTAACAGAATGGGCGATTTTTTGTTGTTAACAGCAAACAGGAGTGAAGAAGAAGAAACGTAGTTTAATGTTTTCAAAAATTATGCATTATGTATTATTTTCGCATTGAATTAGTTGGTTTTTTTTTAGTTTAGTTCTGAGTTTAGATAGCATAATTAATCGTAAGTGTCGGTTTTTTCCTATTTGAAGTTAATTTTAATACATTTCGTTTAGTTGTAAATTATTGTAATGTAAATTTTAGGACTAATTCAAGTTCATATCTAGGTATATATGTATATTTATAGGTAGTGTTATAATTGTTGTAAATACAATCGAATAATTAACTAATACAGAATAATTACAGAACAAAGTGTTTGGAAATACATTCTTTTTTTTCGCTCTGATCAAAAGTCTGAAATATCTTTGATTCTTCACATAAGCATTTCTCAGATATAATCATTTGTGGCATGTCTAGATGCGTATAAGTATAATGTGAGTAGGCATACATAGTATATGGGTATAAATTGAAATTTTGGAATATTCAAATTTGACACACATTTCTCGTAGTTTTGTCTTTTACATTTTGACTGATTCACAACAGAGTATAAACAAAATGGAGAATATAAATCATACAGAAAAAAAGGCATAGACTAAGCGCACTTTGTAACAATTCGCTCGACATTCCGTATCATCGCCGCCTTAAACTCAAATAACACTTAACACGTACAAAAACTGCTTATTAAACTTAACATTTACAGAATTTAATTCAAGCTAAACGCAATCGGTTGCAATATAAATTATTGTTAAAAGAAATGCACACGCGCACAAAAACGAAACAGAAAACTTAGCGGCTACGCAACTTGATTTAAGTGCTAAAGAAATAAATTTACATCATCTGTGAATGGTTATTAATTACAAATTAGTGGTTGGTTGGTTGCTTGATTTGTTTGCCATTCGCCTGTGTGTGTGTGTGGTTCAGTTTCAGTTAAATAAATAGGTGTTGCTTGGTTAGTCCTTCCCGCAGTTCCTCTGCCCTCGTTTAGTCATTTAGTCTAGCCTAAGCTCTACACACTAGGAGTTATTCTCACAGTCATCGGGTTTGTGCTTCGTGCGTAAATTGCTCAAAAGATCGGCACAGTTGTTGACCATCATCAGATAGTCTCCGTTGTCAGCGCTCAGCTGCTCGTGGTTCAATCCCCCACTACCACCCACTCCCAATCCCCCGCCCACTCCGCCTCCGTTGTTTGTCTTATCCGCTTGTCTGAAAGACAGGAGAATTTTTGATTAAATTGCCTGTGTTTGACTTGGATTATTGCTAGTCTTTCCATGAATCTACAGCATTTTTGAATTTAAAATACAATTAAGTTAATTGAATTAACTTATCGAAAATTTTATAACATTTTTTATGGTCTCCATACAAATAAATAAATAGAATAGAATAGAATGACTATAATTCTTAAATACAATTTAGTTATTTATAATTTTATTTTTAAGCTCATGATGATAATTAAATAAAATAAATTTCAAATCTAATTTAAAAACTGCTATAGATGCAATGGTGATACAATTAATATTGTTAATTAAATAAAATAAATTTCAAATCTAATTTATAAAATGCTATAGATGCAAAAAGAACCAGAAATAAGTAAAAACCTATCCCACCTATTGGTGATGCTGCTCAGCATATTTCTGGACATAATAAGGGCGTTCTCCAGTTCCTTCAGCAGCAGCGAATTCTTCAGATTCGCATGCAGCTGCATAGCTGCCTGTGTAGTCGTATAAAGTTTATTAATCACATTGTGTACTTGGGCCTCGGCTGTAAGAAGTAATATCAATTAGGATAAAGTTTGATATATTTTCTGATATATTCTTACGATCTGTGCCCTCGTAATCCTCCGTGGAGGTCACTCCACTTCTCTGCTTGGCATTTCCGCCTGGGCTGCCAGTATTGTTAATCATTAGCTTGCTCTTGTGATCAAAGCCCAGATTTCTTGGTCTTGGTGGCACAATGGGCTTGTTGTTGACAGTGCTATTGGGCGTCTCCTCGGAGCTGGAGTCGTCCTGCATGGGTGTGGCTAATGGGGATTTTTAAATTATTATTTGGCTTCACAAGAAACTGGTATAAAGTGCACTCACCACTGCTAAAGTTTGGCGTCTTTCGACGATTGTTGTTGACATTGTTGACCTTGTTGCTGTACTGGCGATTGGCAGCTGTGAATTTTAAATTATTATTTAGATATTTTTAAATATTATTTAATATAGATATACTCACCAATGGGTCCGTTGCTACGTCCCTGTCCGTTGGTGGCACTACGCAAACGATTGCTGTCCTCGGGTTCCGAATCGCTCTAAAAATATATTCAATTTAAATACATTTATTTTCCATAATTTAAGTAAGTAGCAAACTATATACAGCTTACAAATTATCGATTGTTTCGATATTTTGACGATATTATTTCAATTATGTCGATGTTTTGAAGGGAAACACCAATTAAATATCGAGAAATAGCCAAATTTCGATATATGTATATTTTCAAGCTGTAATACTAAATTAGCAATACTTACACCCTGATTGAGGACATTCATGGAGTTGCTGGAGGCACCCAATCCAGTTTTGCCCTGCAAACTGTTCCTTTTGCTGGCCGAACGCGAGACATTTCCATTTCGGTGCTGAACCTGCGGCTTCTGCGGCGTGCCATTCGATTTGCCAGCTGTAAAATGGTATCAAAAATAACCAATTAGTTATCTTAATAATGAAAATAAATAATACAAGATCGAGGGTGCTTACGCTTGCCAAAGTTGCCCATGTGCAGGTCACTCAGCGAGCAGGCGCGGCGTATGGAGGACTCCTCGATGGGCATGGGATTCAGAGTTTTGGGATTGCCTGAAAAGTGGGTGCATACAGATTAGTTTCGGTTCGGGTCATGCAGTTATCATATAATATCTTGTGCTAGGATATCGAGATATGGAGGTTGGTGGGTGGTCATAAGGGATTTGAAAATAAAAACTATTAAATAACTGCGGGTGCGCAAATGAAGGTGGGCGGAAAACTCAAGAGGCACAACAACCAAGGCGGAAATGGGGCTCAAACCTGGCTCCATCCTCAAAACAACCGACGGTCCTCCCAGGTCATCGCGATCAGTGATATCTTCGGTGATTTCTGGTCTCTCTTGATCACCTCCCTCATCGTCGGCTATCACCTCCTTGGCCAATTCCACACCCTGACTGCTGTAGATCCCCGTGAAATCGGTGCTCTCCAGGACATCGGGCAAACTGCAATTCCTGCGTATATTCCTGGCATACGCGCACAGATCCCGGGCATCCTTGGAGGTCAGCTCCTCATCCTCTGTGGGCTCTTCCCCCCGAGCCAACATGTCAAAGTTCATTGTCAGACTCTTCACATAACCCTTTTCCTTGGCATTGCAGTTAAAGGGCCGCAAACGCGATTCGGTGGCCAAGCGAATTTGCTCCATTTTGTTCTCCTCCATGGCGATTAACTTCTCGATTATGTCTATCTTCTTGGCTATATTCTGGCACTGATGGCTGGTACTTCCCCCTGCCTTTCCCCCACTGATTTTGCCAGCATTATCCAGGTTTTTCCTGTACTTTTCCCGCTCCTGCTGGATCTCATCGACCACCGCTTGGAGTTGAGGTTTCGTGTAGAGTTTGAGGGTCTGCATGTTTTCTAAGTTCTCCGGGGCATTACCGTTCTCCGCGAAATACATTTCGAAACTACGCTCTCCATAATCGCTGGGCAGGCTGCCCACCTCCATTTCCGGTGGTTCCTCTTCCTCCTCCCTCGCCTGCCTCTCCCTCTCCCTCTTGGCACTGGGCGTATACTTGATCTGCGAAACGGTATTGAAACGCACCGAAATCTTGGGCCTGCTCTTTTGCCTCACACTGGTGGCTCTTCTACTGCTTTCGCTGGTATCGAAACGGGAGACTTTCTTCAAACAACTCTGAGTGGCAGCTAGAGCTCCTGAGCTCACTGAACTCCTCATCGCCGGCCTCCTCTGCTGATCCCTCTCCCTCTGCTTTTCCCTTTCGAACTTTTGCAAATTGTGCTCGAATTGCTGCACCACACTGGCCGTTCTGGACTGGGATTTCTGCTTCTGCTGCCTTTGCTCCATGTGACTCAGGGTGCTGATTAGATTCTGTGGTTTCACCGGCACCGGTGGCTTGGGTTTAAGGGGTTTCCGTACGAAAAGCATGGGATTCGAGTTCCTCTGCTGACGCTGTTGGGCGAAATCAGTGCTCAAAGATTTGTTAACCCCCGAATTATACTGCTTGCTCTTTGAGCGCAGAGTGGGTATATTTTCAGAGGCGGCAGGAGCCTGAGCCTGAACCGGAGCTATTCGCGGATATGTCTTCGAGCTGGGCAATGGCTTCAGTGGCTCCAAATTGTAGCCAGTGACATCGAAGCTATCTGTTGTTGCAGTGGCATGTTGCTGCCGCATATAGTAATCAAAGCTGCCGTAGGCATTCGGGCTATTCCCGTACGACTTGGACACCGGGCCGTGGATGATAAAGTTCCGGATGCCAGCGTGACGCTGCTGGAGAACAGCCACCTGGGTCTGAGGATACTCCAGCGGAGCACTCTGGCAATCACTTTCGTCGGACAGAACGCTCTCCAAACTATTGCAATAGCTGCCAGGACCTCCTTCGCCATCGGAGAGCAGGGAGAGGGACTCCTGACTTTGCTGGCCGGTTAAGAAGAAACTGGCACTGGAATGACGTTGCGTCTCCAGGAACCTGGCCTCATCCAATCTCCTCTGACTGGCGGCAAATTGCTCGGGTTGCAAAATATCCGAGAGCGACACTTTCCTCTCGCACTGATAGAACTCCCTGTAAACATAATACTGAGTGGTTCTGCCCGTGGGTGTGGAATCACCAGTGGAACCCAGTCCTCCCAGGTTTCTCAGATTCGCCGGCATTGAGTAGGAAGCCGGTATACTGGGCTCATCCAGATCTCCGTACTTCCTCGTGATCTCATCAATCATCTTTTCCGTATCCGCATGTATCATATCCAAAATGGTCCTAGCATCATCTGCATAAACCGAGTGCCTTTTGGGTTCACCGAGAAGAGCTCCTCTTTCGTTGCCCTCGGCGGACCATTCAACCTCTTCGTGGACCGGAGATACTGGACAGGATTTGTAGTGTTTCAAAATACTGGGAGTTCTTCTATTATTTCCAGCTGGATTTCTTTTAGCCCTCTGTTGTTGCTGCTGTTGGTAGTGATGATGCTGCTGCTGCTGGGAACGCATTGCTGATGAGGATCCCGCTGCAGAGCCACCGAAGGGAACACCAGGCGGTGGATGGATCTGATGAACACCCACATGATGTGGATAGGGAGGATAGTGCTGTTGAACCTGTCGCATCGTCTGGAAGTTTTGTTGCAACTTGGATTTCGGGGCGGCACAATTGAAGAATTGCTGGGAAGCAGGAGGAGCATAGTGCGGATGTTGCTGCTGGGTTTGTGGATGTTGCTCCTTGGTTATTTGATAAAGCTGCTGTTGCTGCTGGGAATTCGTAGCAGCAGCAGTTGCTGTTGTGTTTGGGGAGCTAATACACTGCGAAGTGTCATGGGAAGCAACTAATGGGGTTAGTCAAAGTATCGTTTAGGGGGCATAATATTTATCAAACATAGTATTGCATTACATTATTTTTACCACAGAGATCGCAAAAAGGAGAGCAATATTTGGAAAGAGAGATAGACAACAAAGAGAGCAAACAACGGGAGAGAGATTAGCCTACTATCCAACTTGGAGGGGATTTTATAATTTGGTTTAACTCGGGGGGTTCCCATTTTCCCAATCACTTACCTGGCTTCGAGTAACGTCCCGGTCCTCCGCCCGCATTCCTCGATCCATCCAAATTGGCAGCCAGACTCAGGTCCGATATGCTATGGCTTCCCCGAAGGGGTCTATGGCCTACCTGTGGGTCAAAACAATATTTTTTATTAATTATTATGTTAATTTGTAATATGAATTAGTTAATTTTAACGTAACAACAACCTGATTAGTAGAAAACGAAATGTGTGGGGTACATTATTTAATGGGAAGTAATAACATAATTAAAAAGGTAAAACAATAGATTTTTAAAAATATTCAAAGTTATTTGAATGCATAAGTGGAACGTGATTTGAAAGTGAAAATAAATTAGAAAACAAATAAATTATTGGGTTTTATTATTATTAAAATTAGTTATCACCCTAAAAACAAATCATAAATTAAAGTTACGTAAATTTTTAAATGAAGTGTGATCTTTGAGTGAAGTTTGCGAATTAAGTAAGTGGTTTTCTGGTTCCTCAAGTTGCTTGAGTGGTGTTATATGGAGTAGAAGGGTGAAGGGAGCATCACACATCTTTATTAATCAATAATTAGGAAAATTAGGAAAAATATATGTGAATGGAATTTTTTTTTGTGATTTGCTCTTTAAGCAAATGTAAAGCTTTTAGTCTTTCTCCCGTTAGTTTTTAAAGCATTGTCAAAATGTACAAATCTGAAGCATCATTAGAAAAGCGAAACAGTCTTTGGAATCCATGATAAATCGGCTCACCTCGGCTATAGCATTCAACCTTGTGTTGCCATTTTTGCGCGTACCCTAAACACACAAAATCGGGCAGGGATTTTATTTTTATATTTTTGGGTGCATGTGTTTTTTGGGGTTTGGGGGGTTGGAGATTGGAGGACAGACCAGACACCAATAACAAATAATGGGACACACACATAAAAATACAGAAGAACAACAAAAGAGAAAAACAAAAATTAAATGGGCAAATAAAAGTGGGAAGAAAATGGGAAAACCGCGAAGGCACACAAACTCTACGGAGAGAAAGGTCATTGCTGACCCTCCAATTACACTTACATTCTCCAGCTGCTGCTTGACCTTGTTGATGACCTGCAGCAGCTCCTCCTTTTTGGTGCTCGTATATGACTTGGTGATGGTGGGCGGTGCGGCCACGCTTTTCCCATTTTCCGTATTGTGCTTCGCACTGATGCTGCGGCGACCTGGGAACAAGAGATAATATTCAATTAAATCTAGAAAGAGGTTTTCTTGAATAAAAAATATATATATCTTACTGCTGCCACCCCGTTCCATGGGCGAAGTTATTAATCCCGGTCCCTCGGGCAGAGCGGCGTGCAGGAAGCTATTTCCGCTGCTCTGGGGCAGATTTTCCGAGCTGCCGCCCAGCGTGGAGGCCAGCGAACGCTCGGCATTTTCGGCACTGGGCGTGGAGCCCTCGTCCTCGGTATCGGAGGTTCCTGTTCCCGTCCCTGTGCTCGCCGTATGCGAACTTCCGTTTCCGCTGAGCGCCGAAGGGGTAAGCTGAAGGCCGGACTTCTCGAACTTCTGACGGCGCACCGACTTGCGCAGCTCGTCCTCGTTCATGGCCGTCACCTTGAAATCTCTGCAGGAAATAATTTATTATTAACTGTAATATATCTAGCATTCTTTTCTATATATCAGGGTTCGGAAAATAACACACTCTGTAAAAAACTTGTGTTATTAACATGTTAACATGTTAACATGTCAAAGTGTTAGGTTCAAAAAAAGTTATTGACATGTGTGTAAAAAATTGTAGCTAGTGTTAGAAACATAAATAGCACATACAGTTTATTTGTGTTATTTACACGACGTGTTTTTTACACAACGTGTTTTTAAACACAATGAGTTTTTGACATTAAAACGTCAGAAATATATGTTAAACTGAAAAATTCACGGTTTTCTGTAGTTGAAAAAATTATATATATATATGCTTTGAAACGGTTAAAAATAACGATTAAGATATCGATTCGTCAATGTCCATAAAATGTGTTAAAAACACAGGGTGTAGAAAACACGTTGTGTTAATTTTTCACATCACACAAAAACTTTGCTCACACTGTAAAATACAATTTTACATGTTTTTAACATGTGTGTTATATTCCGAACCCTGCTATATACTTACGTTGGCGTGCTGGGCGCCAGGTTGTTGTAGAACATTCCATGGTCGGAGCTGGTTCTTTCCCCATCGGAAATATCCTCCACATCACCATCATGATCATGGGAGTGGGTATCGAAGCGCAGACCCGGCTTCAACCTTTTATCCGGCAGCTGGAGACGCTGTTGGGCAGCTCCAGAACCGGTTGACATGGCACCATTGGAGGCAGAAACGGCCAGCGAGGAGACGGAGGACACGGTGACCACTGTTCCATTGCTGCTGCTGCCGATGAACTTGAGCTCGCCCCTTCGCGTCTCCATCCCGGAATCAATAGACGAGTCCTCACTCAAATACGTTTGATTGTACGTAATGTCCTTGGAAGATGCACTATTGTAATCAGAGGTCTGGACATTCACACCGCTATGACCACCTACAGACGAGACGGTTCCCAAAGGACTCTCTGAGTTGGAACGCAGATCATCGGCCGTCGGCTCCAGCTGAGTGCTCCGCTGGGCCCATCTTCCCCTTGCTCGGGGTGCCAATCCCGGCATCTGTTGACTGGGCGATGAACTGAGGTTGCCCATCGATGAGGCGGCATGCATGGCAGGTACATTTGTGGATCCACTGGGCGTGGGAATGGACAGGGCTCCGCTATCCGAATCCCCGGCTGCCTTTCGCATCGCCCACTGCGGCAGTTGGCCCACATCCGAGAACCTCTCGGCCACCCCGAATTTGGGTTGCTCGATTTCGCTGCTCGGTGATTCTAGGACAATACCATCCGGCGGAGAAATGGGCGCCAGTGGCCGAGGCAAAGGAGCATGACCCGATCTCAGACGCTGCTGCGACATCCTCGCCTGCATGGTGACTATCATATCATGAGGCACCTGCCAGATGAATATGCAACCATCGCCGCTCGCCGAGATCAGATGTCGGCAATCGTTGGTGAACTTCAAACCCGTGACCAGCTCACTGTGTCCATACATCCTGGCCATGCACTCGCTGGAGTAGTAATCATAGACGGCCAGGGTTTTATCCGTGCACGAGGTGGCCACATAGATGCCGCTGGGATCGAGACTTAGTTTTATGAGACTTCCCTCGTCCGAATGGGAACCCTTGAAGGTCTTCGTTTGCTTGGCATTCTGTGTTCCATAGACCCGCACATTGCGATCCTGGCAGGCGGTCAAAATGTGTTTCGAATTCGAGTCCACCTCCATGTCATACAAGGTCGTCTTGCCGGAGGTGTTGGTTCCCCTCATGAAGATGTTGCCCTGTGAAGGATAATATAGATTAAAAAATCTACACCTTTTAAAGAAAAGAAGATCTTACCTGAAAACTCCTAAACATAATCGACTTATCCGCTCCGCAACTGATCATCTGGAAATTGAGTCCGGCACCCACAAACTTAATAGAGGTAATGGAGGAGCTGTGATCATCCAGGGTCTGCAGCAACAGATAGTTTTGGGCCACATCAAAGACGTGAATGAGACGATCCCTACTGGCGCTGGCCAGCAGCTTTCGCTCGATCCGCTCATTGGAATACTCCAGGCAAAGCACCTCCGATTCATGGGCTTCGATGGTGGTGAGCAGGCGCAGATTGACCAGATTATACACACGTATATTGCCGCACCGATCTCCGCTGGCTAAATGCTGCAGTTCCGGACTGATCTTGATGCAACGCACTCCATTCCGTCCATCATAAGACGAGTTTCCGGCCTTGTCGAACAGCGAGGAGCCCTGATCCTTGATGAACTGCAGCTCCTCGTCGCTGTAGACAATTTTCAGCAGCTCCTTGGAGTAGATGTTCCTGCGGTAGATATCATTGTTGGTACACCCGTCCAGTCCCCAGACGCGAATGGTGTCGTCCGAGGAGCAGGTGACGAAACACTCCTCAGGCAGGGTTTGCGACGGCTCCCGCTCCACATTATATGGCACTGTCTCCACGCCCCAGATGCAAGTGGAGTGATAGAGGAACGAGTGCGACTTGCCCACCCGTGAGATGTCGCGCAGATCCCAGATGTACAGAGAGTGATCGTTGTAGACGCAGCTCACCTGGGAGAATTTAATTCGGAATTAGAATATAAAAATATTTTTTTAATTATATTTATCACAGGGTTCGGAAAATAACACACGATCTAAAAAACTTGTGTTCTTAACATTTTTAAAGTCAAAAAAAGTTATTGACTTGTGTGTAAAAAATGGTATCCTACATATGTTAGAAACATAAATAACGCACACATGTCGTTTGTGTTCTTTACACGACTTGTTATTAACACAATAAGATATCATGGCCCGTATTGGTTTTTCACTTTCCCTTTGACTCGTTAATGTTTTCGTTTGTGTTAAAAACACAGTGTGCAAAACACGTCGTGTTAATAACTTATTGTGTAAAAAACAAAAGTGAGCTGTGTGTGCTAACAATTATTTTTCACATTTTATCACTTTTGTATTTGACACACGTGTCAACAATTTTGCTCACACTGTAAAATACAATTATTCGTGTTTTTAACATGTGTGTTAATTTCCGAACTCTGATTAATCATCAAACCTTGCAACGCTGCTCATCGAAAACCATGGCGATGCAGTCCGGGAACTTGGCTTGCTGCGGCACCGACATGATGTGGTTGATCTGGATGCCCTGGGCCACATCCACGCCCAAGTAATGGGTCCTCGGCAGCGTGGTCACGTATTCCAGCGTGGCCGCATTGAAGATGCGAATGATGGACTCGGCGCAGCCCACGAGGATGAATCGCTCGTTCACGCAGATACAGTTGGCATTGGAGGTGCGGCACTGCACCCACTTGTCCAGCAGGCGGCGGGAGCTGAACTCCACCAGATGGCCTTGCCGCGTGATGGCGTACGTGCTCTCCGCACAGATCCCCTTGCCGCAGGCCACCGCACAGAAGTCGTTGTCCCGCAAGTCGCCCAGAATGGCGCTGCGTCCCATCAGGGGAATGGGATCCTTGTACTGCAAAGGACGTAAATCATTAGCTCTTGACCTTCGGCACAAAGTGGTTCATAAAATATTCAAGGCAGCAGAGTAGCGCACATGAATTCCTTTAAAATTACATATTACACATTATCTACAATTTATCTACATTTTATGCAGTATGTATGGGATTGTTCTATTTTGTAACTTTAAAATAAAATATTCAAAGCAACAGAGCTTTTGTTTTACTAATAAGACATAATCTTTGAAATCAAAGATATTTATTTTTAAAATTATTAAAATTTACAATTTTTTACCAAAGATTTTGGGATATCTACAGGCTATGGACCCACCTTTCTTCCACCCTCCAGATACCAGTATTTGACATGGCGATTGCCCACGGTGACGAAATAGCTGCCATCCTCGGCAAAACACACGGCTGCCACCTTGGAGCTGATTTTATTCGAGGCCATCTTGAGGTTGGCCCGCCAGTCGAACACGTTGACAATCATGTCGTGCTGGGAGCCCACCGAAACCAGGTACTTGCCAGTGGGCGAAAAGGCCTGCGTACAAAAGCGAATCGGAATTATTAATTAAGAAAGTTTATTAAAATCCCTGAAAAAGACTCACCACACAGGTGACGGCGTATTTGTGGTCCACAAACTCGGCAACAACACTGCCGCCGCTGCAGTGCTCCAGACTTCCGTTAGGAGTTTCCAGCTCCCAAACTTTGATCGCCGGATTGATGCCACATTCGCCGGTGGCCACATAGCGACCACATCGCGAAAATGCCACGGATGTGAATGCTTTGCGGGAGGTGTTGACCAAATAGGCCTGTGTCTGGCGCTTCGCGTTGAACAGCACCACGGTGCAGCTGAAAAATTAAGATAATTATGTTGATAAATGAGAAAATAATATTTAAATATATTATAGAAAAAGTTTAAAAAAGATTTGGTAAACAAATAGTAAACATTAAAACAATGATATAAAAAAAACCCAAGTGTGATTAATTAGTCGCAATGTTATGACCAGCTGCTAAGAAGTGATTTGTTTATATTTACTGAGAGTATTTGGTTTCGCTGCTGATTAAATGCCAAATGAATTAGAATGCTTCAAATAAAATCGCTTATCGTCGTAAATTAAGTATGTGAAAATATTACATTTAGATTCAAAAATAGAATAAAATATTTACGATTTAAAATATAAATTGTTAAACTATTTTTTTTGCCTATTTAAGTTGTTAGTCCTTACACTCAATGGTGTTTATCTGCTGGCCCCGACCGCTTAAAGACGTCCTTGACCAAGGGAGGCGGTAAAAGTTGGTTACACATTGCAAATGCCCAAGGATGTAGGTTCTGCTCTGCTTGGTCCCCTCTTTTTTTCCACCCTACCACCTTCAACCTTTTCCTGCCTCCGTTTAACCCTCTTAAGCCAGAAGCTAACTGCCTGGCCGCCTGGCTCATTATTAAGCTGCTCTTTGGCCTCCCCATTTTTTTATTTCTGTTATTGCTACTGTTGCTCGGTTAATGAGCGCATCACGCCCACATCTTTCACTTAGGGTTATACACTTCTACATTAAGTATCAGAAACTATGATATAGGTTTTGTGGGATTAATGGAATTAAGTATAGAAAATATTTTATATTTAAGAACATGTTGTGACATTTTTTTTTACCATTTTAATATGTATAGAATTTAAAAAAAATCTTCCCTTTAATTTATATATTTTTCTTAGTGCATTTAGCGTTCACTTGTAGTCTGTGAAAAAAAAATCCCCCGGCATTTTCTATTTATTCATGCTTGCAAATGGTACTATGCATACATGTGTGAGCCAAGAAAAAAACTTTTGCATCGCAATGGAAGCGTAAATATGCCCTTTCTGTTAATGCACATAATTAGTAGAGTTCCTCGGCTTAATTTACTATAATTGAAATGTTGTCAGGATAAAGAAACGACAATTTAAATGCGAAAAAAGGATTCAGATTTAAGAGGATAAAGTAAATGGAATAAATTGACCTTCTGTTCGAAATTAATTGGCAAGGATTTTCCTTAAGCCGAGATATCAACTGTCATGGCATTTAATTTCCTGCCGCATTCCATTATCTCTACTAAACTTTCGTTTAACCAATCTGTCATTGATAATTACAATTATTCAGTTTATTACGTATACGCCGCGTAATAGCCTATTGCGAGCTAAGCAAATATTCAGTGGCATATGCAAATCCTGTGCGGAAAAACAGCAATCGCGTTGACATTATGTCAGCACTGCCCCTCCCACTTTTTCCTCTCCCCCCGGGGGCTGTCACAGATTTTCCTCGTCGAGATGGGAAAAATGCAGCCATGTGCGACAGTTGAAGAGAGATTAAATCAAGCATTTTCATTGCACTTTTCGTTTTATTTTTTTGTGACTGGGCAAAGTTAAAGCACACAAAATTTAACGGAATTGAATTTTACCCTGAACCAAAAAGGAAATGAGTTGGAGGTTCTGATGGCTTCCTTTTTTGCGCTGCTGGATATGTAATATTCTTGAGATATATGAAACTTACCCAGCTGGATAGGCCAGCAGGCCGCTGACTGGGGAGACATCCAGAGCCGCATTGCTGCACACAGTCAGGCCCAAAACCTTTTTGAGTTTTATCTGCAAAAGAGGAAAGAGAACATCATAACATTAGATATTACATCACAACACTCGGGGTTCCAGTTTATTTGCTAAGTTTTTTTTCGCTTTCGGCAAGGTCAGTTTGTGGAATATTTGCCTAAAATAACAACCAAGCGAAGTTAACGTGCTGTGTGAATTGTTAACGCACACAATTCGCACATTTATCATGTTGTTTACATTTGAACCCAGCCTTATACGATTTACATAAACATAAACAACAGAAATTGCCTCAGCATGTTAACATGATTTTCCAATGTTTTTTATTACGTTTTCCATCAATAGTTTATTAACAAAATTTGCTAACTTTAATATTTCCCCACAAGGGGCGAAAGCTGGTTTCAAATTTCGTAGTTAAAAAAAAAAAACCAATCAAATTTGTTTATATTTTATATTTATTTTCAGGTGTTTAAAATAATTTAGAATACTTTATTGTTACCTAAAGAACTGTAATGATTTCATTCATTAAAACCCAACAATTGCGGGTCTTTGTTTTTCGATTTGCCTTATTGTATTTAAAAGCCGCTTTGTTACGCCTCGCCAGAGCTTCACCTTGATCTTGCCCAAGCTACTTATTAGTTATTAAAAAAAAGCCATAACAAAAACTAAAACAATTACGGGGCGTATAACTCAGAACACAACAGGTTGGGTATTTTAAGCTATGGCAAAAAAAATAGCAAATAGCAAAGTGAAAAGGAAGTGCAAGTCAACACTACCGCATTGGAATCGAATATTAAAAAAAAAAAACGATATATGGTATTCTGGACAGACGTAAATCAGAACCCAACAGTGGGCGATCCATACGACGACTGTGTCAACTTTGGCATGCTGAGAGCATCCAAAAGATGTTAGATTATATTTCTGCGTCGCAAATGCGAATCGCAAACTCGGATTCCGATACAAAGTCAACGAATATATTCCGGCTGAGATCATCTCGAAGTGTCAGAGAAACAGAAACAAAACCAAGTAGCTTCAAGCTCCGAGCGTTTGTTTACTACGAGAATTACTTTATTGGCTTGTTTCACTTAAGCGAATATCAAGCCACACCAACGCAGCCTTTAAAATCTATATTTTAATGCATAAGGTCGATCTAGGGAACCGGTTTTCAGGTCTCTCACTCGTTCCTCTCCCGCATATTTGCATTTTTAATGACACTGATATGCCGTGAAATTGTAAACAAATTTTCTGAGCATGACTAAAATATAACAACAATAAAAAAATGCTAGCCATGACTGTAAAATGATAATCACAGCCTCCCCCAAAAAACATGACCAACTGGCATCGATTTCGTTTAAGTGAAAAATAAAGAGAGAGATATCGAAGTAGTCAAGCAATTACGGGGCGTATGCGCAACCAAATCCGTGAGCTTTGAATTCAACTGCTGTTTTTAATTCGTTTTCAAATGATAATTAGGCAAATCACAAGCAGAGGAAAAAATTAATGGGCTTTTTATAATTTCAAGAGGTTTATTTGTTTGGAAATGATTGTCGGTTTTGAGGGATTTAAATATGTGTTTAAAGAATTGGAAAAAGTTATATTTATTTATATATATAGTTTAGTTGTTAAATTTTTCATTTCTTTAAATTCTTTGATTTCAAACCAAAAATTTTGTACATAAATTCACGTGGAGTTTCTCTTATTTTCATTTATTTATTTTCATTATTTTTAAAACATATTTTTTCTACCACAAACAGTTGCTGCCGCCCGTCGAAAGGTATTTTAAATTCCATTTATTTTACACATTTAATTCTTTTTTTTTGACCAAACGGAAGTCAACACAGGCCATTCATCAAAGCTTAATTTGGGTGCTGCCAAATACAAAAGAGCCCACAAAAAACTAAGCCAAACAAAGCGAAATTCTTTTGTAACATATTTGGTGTAGAGTAGCGAAATTTATGTCTATCGGAATAGAACTCAAATTTCCATTTTGTGTGACAGATGCGGCAGTTAAATGATAATTAATTATTATTTAACGAGTGACGAGATCTTGGCCATGACCAGTCGGTAAAATTGGCCAAGAGGCCCGGGGCAAATCACTTTTCGGTCAAGTGGCTTTTTGGCTTTTGGCCCAATGCCCGCGGTTTGTTAATGAAGTGCCTGACTTTACTGCTTATTGTTTTGTCCAAGTTCAATGCACGCAGCTGTTGGCTGCATTTGTTGGCCAAATTCTAAACCCAACCCACATGGTCTGAAGCATTTCGGATTTCTGCCCACAATTCGAGCGAAAAAGGCCACAAATAAACTGAAGCATTTCCAGCGGACAGGTGTCAAACCAACCAATCACGCAATGAAAATGTTTACCAAGAGAGCTGAAAATATGCAAATTTAAAACCTTCTTCGGTGAGAAGAACTTAACATGACTGAAAATCGAGGAAATTAGTTTTCAGCTCCATTTCTCCATTACTTTATTAATATTTATACTTGAACATTGAACATGTTCATAAATAATTATATTTAATCCAATCAAGACTCTCTGTGTTAAACATGGCATGCCGCAAATTATTAGTTTGGTTACACTCCAGCAGCCAAATCCCCACTAGCGCCTCAAACAAAAGCCAGGCTTAATTGCCTACTAGCTAAATCAATAAAATAAATAAACATAACAGGAAAAGATTTTCATTAAGAATATCTTGCATAATTTAGGCGTGAATTATTAAAAGGCTGATAAGTCAGCGACTTTTGAGTGTTTGGCATTATCCCATGAATATTAATTCTTGGCATAAATATATGCAAAATCTGTGCTGCAATCTATTTTTTGTTCTCTTTGACAAACAGAATTTCTGGTTTGTGTGTGCTTTATGCTTTTTTGTTACTTATTTTCGTTTGCCCTACCACGTTTCGTGCATTTCCAATTGGCTTTCATCGGCTTACTCGCCAAACGAACATGGCCCTCATAACAAAGCTAAGAAATAAAAACGAGTGCACTGGAAAAAACGTAAAATCAATATAAGTTACAATGAAAATCGTTTAAGAAACCTTTTTAGATTTTTTTTTATTTTTAAGCGGGTTAAAAAATGTGAATTGTGAATTTTCAATTATTTTAACTTTAACTATATATTTTTTTCTGTGTACAAAGAGCAATACATAGTATGCATTACATACAAATGGCAGCTAAATATACCTTCGGATACATTTGTGACCACAAGGCGCTTACGTGAACAAAATGTTTATGACTATGAAAACAAGCCAAAAATCCAAGCCGAGCCAAGAGATTTTCGATAGAACAAAATCGAATTAAGTCAGAATTTTTCTGTTTGCAAATACAATAGGACTGGTATTTTCTATTGAGATTCCTCCTTTGAGTTTTAGAAGCTGCCGACATTAGCTAATTGCCTATAATTACCCTGGGGCCTCAAAACGCGGCAGCTCGAAGCTCAACTAGAATATACAGCTGTGAAAAAAATAATAGCACCACTTACCCAAAAAAAATTTAACTAGTCATCCTACTCACATTTTTTAACTTTTTTAACTTTTCAAAACGGGTTTTAAATAGTAAGACTAAACATAATTTGAATATGAAAAAAAATGTTAGCTTTATAAAAGGTTTCTGGACTTATTTAAGAAAATCTATGCAAAACTGGAAAAACGTACGAAAAAAATAATAGCACCACTTCTCTAAAAATAGAATAAAAGGTAGAAAAATGACAAATGGGTAACTTAATCTTTAGTTGGCGGTAGCTAACAAGTAAATCTAAGTTTAAAGTGTAAATATCTTTTGCGATTTTTGGATATAATGACTTACTATCGATTAAACAAGTCAGGACCCTAACTATAAAGGAATTGGGGCCCAAAAGTCATGATATATTTTCAAATTTTGTTCGGAAATGATTTAAGACGTTTTAGATTAACTGTATAAACTGTCTTTAAAAAAAAAACTCGACGATTTTTGGTTGTGTTATGGTCAAGCGAGTACACAAGTCACTGTATATTGCTGACTGAGTACTTTCGAACTCTTTCTTTGCTATCCTGACCGTGATCCTGGCCGGATTTTATTGGTCAAAGATTCATTTAAGAAGTATTTTGTATTCAGTTTAAGCTACGAATTACTACAGTATTACTATTTACATCATAGGATAATTTATGAACGATGTATTCATCCGTATTGATCTTACTTCAAGAAGGAAAAACAAGCCTATGTTAATACTAGCTCCATGCTCAATAAATGGATGTTTTGGTACCATGTTTTTGGTCAATTTGGGTGTTTAGAAGACACATGACTTATAAAAAGCATTTCTTCTTACCCAATTTAACTTTGCCTTCACACATTCTCATAAGTTTGCGGGCATTCATTTGTAAGTTTTTTTTGACGAGCCCTATGCCCTGGTAAATGTGTTTCCCATTTCGGATAGGATTTTTTTTTAAGTGCATGTTTTATAAATTTGTTTATTGAATCATTATCCAACTATTAAAATATTCGCTATTATTTTAAGCACGTGTTTTAGTTTAGCTTTGGCCCTGATAAGATTCTTTGTGCTTTGTGATATAACATTTTGGAAGGAAAAATGGGCCAGGACTCGGTTTTTCTGTGTTATTCTTCAAAGTTTATGCCATTCTTAATGAAGGTGATCCAAAACCTATCCAATCCAACCGGTTTTCATGACCGTTTTCCATCCAAAATGTTTTTTTTTTAATATTTTTCTTTTCCGACTTGGAAAATTTTCCACATGTCCTTGTATTGCCAAATGGTAATCAATTTCATGTCTGGATATCAGGAAAAGTTAGTTTTAGTCAAATCTCATAGAATATATCCTTTATACACAAGAATATTAGCGCATCGTAACGTTTTATTTAAAGAAAACGGAAGTGGTGCTATTATTTTTTTCGGCCTTTTTTTTGACTTTTTTTCTTAAAATCTGAAAAAATTATATGTAGACAATATTTTCGATATCCGTATCAATTTTTTCAAATAGGTGGAATACTAATCAAGATAATAAAAAACACTTCTTATATAAAAATCCCCGCTTTCCACATATTTCTTTAATATTAAGAACCTGTGACGAAGTGGTGCTATTATTTTTTTCGCAACTGTATGTAGAAACATTTATGCCGGGGCAAAAACCACAAAAATCCATTACAAGTGCGGAGACAAAAGTTTTGTAGCGAAATGAATCATGCGGTATAGAGTTCGAGATCCGAGAGTGGGTAGAAATCTCAGTCATGGATATAGTATGTCCAAACCAAACCAAACCATTTCCAAACGGATGTTGTGCTCTTGGCCAATAAGTATGCAAAGGGGGAAAAAGCAAACGCAAGTGAAAAGCCAGCGAGAACTTGCTTTCTAACCGAGTAGAGGAGTAGTCGAATGAAAGTTGAAATGGAACCGATTTCGTTCCGTTCCTGAAAGTGGACGACCTTTAAAGGGGCGTAGAAAGGGGTTCAACACCCCCTTTTTTTATAAAATCCTATCTAAAGCATGTTTTTTCAAAAGTATGCTACACAACATTTGTAGTAAAAACCCCCCTTAAATAAATCCTGGTTACGTTACTGGACCTTTACCTCGTAGGCTGCCACATCCTCCTTGCCGTAAATGGCAGTCGGCGATGAGTTTCGGGGGGCGAACATTGCTCAATCTCTTCGAAGGTCCTCGCGGGCACACAACACAACATTCCTCGGTGAGTATTCACTTATTTAGTTAATTGCAAATCTGGCTTCTTCGTTATCTTTTGTTTTTATGGCACATTTGAGACAGACGCCCACCAAAAACTATATAAAAAAAAATGAGCTTAAGGCTATAAATTCGTAATTGTTTTTTGGTTTTTGGGGGCGTTGTGGTTTCGTTTTTCGTATAATTAATAATACACTTTAAATAATACTTTTTACAGTTTCAGTTTTTCTTTCTCGTTGCTTTTTCGGCTATTTTTGATGACTAGTCTTTATAGCATTTGTCTTGTGTTGCTTCGCTTTATGTTTCTGCGACTTTGTCAAGGTCGTCTTGGGTGTTCTCTTTGTATCCGTTCGGTTCGGTTCGTTGTATCTTTCAGTGCTGCGGTATCTATTTATCTTTTGTTTTTTGTTTTACCACCGAAACTAAGCACTAATTATTTTTTCCCTTATTTTCTTATTTTTTGCAAATGTTCATAAAATATTCGTTGCACGTTTTTCGCTCGCTTGCCTGCTAATTTCTTTTTACAACAATTAAAGCGTCGCCTTATAATTATTCAAAAAATCGCTTGTCGTTTGTGGTTGTTGCGATTTGTTTTCAACTATTTTGTTGTTGTTATTATCGTTAACTTTTTTGTGTCAGCCGTTGTCGCGTATCGGTTTTTAGCGCGGCTCAAATGAAACTGGCGAGATTTCAACGATTTCAGCACGACGTCGCCGATATCGAGAGTTGAGCCAACCAGAGAGCTTGAGATATGGCCAGAGATACAATATAGAGAAAAATACAAATAAAATGAGAGAAAAACGCTCGTTTGAGACCTGTCCGATTGAGTTTTTGAGCGGCACGCACACCTATCTGTTAGATACTCAGAGTCTTCAGTCTTCAAGCTCGAAAATTTGCATATTTCACGATGAAACAGACAAAACACGTTTCTGGCCTCAAGTCCAAAATAGCAATCGGTGTTCTAACACGCGAAACAAACTGTTCAGACTGCTTGAGATCGACTGCAATCGACTTTGTGCGGGAGGGCCAAGAAATGGGGGTTAAAATAGTTTTAAAACACGCTAAAACAATTAATCAATTGCCGCTAGTTTTGGCACCCACGATTGCTTTAATTATTTAATAATCTGCATAATACACAGTGGAAAGTTATGGCATCTACATGTTATCCATATAGTCTGTCTGCACTGCCCACCGATTGCAATAAATTCTCGGAATTACGATTACGGAATTGGTGGGCGTTGTGATGTTGTTCCCTCCAAAAGCCGTAAAACGAAATTAGGCAAATCAACAGCAGGGCAGTAGCTGAAAACTACAATGAGAGAGTGTATCGGGGGTCAGCCAAGTGGAACACATTTACCACTGCCATGCAGATAGTTAGATACGGATGCAGATGGCCACAGATAGAGATATGTCTGTACATATAGGGATAGAGATAGATGGCCTGTTGGGGCTGCTTCTATGGTCAAGATTCAGTCTCTGTGGCAATTGCTAAATAAAGCCATAGAATTGTGCACTGACTATTTGCAGAAAATATGGTAATTGCCGTTTATGACTTATGGGCTTAATTGACAGTGGTTCATTGTGTATTTTTGACATGATGTGGGAGTGTGGGCTAAACTAAATATTTAGTAAGACAATTTAAATTTCTTTCTAATTTAAAATAATAAAGAAAAAATTAAATTAACTTAAATAAAAATTCAGACATTTTATATTTTTATACCCAATACTCGTAAAAAAAATTAGGCAATTAACCAATCGAAATGTAAAAGAAGTTAGGAGGAAAATTTCCGATAGGTGGCGACACTTTCAAGCGACTGTTTGATTTTGCTGCTTCTATCTCCATTTATCTTAAACTCAATCAGATAAGGAAAAGCAAAAATACCATCTCAGAAAATAAAAAATCTAGTTTTTTGAAGTCCAACAATTTTTAACTGATTTATAGCTTTTCTCTCCCCATAAACATCCAATTTTTATCCCCACACACTGATCATCACACATCTGTGTCGCCACACATAAACTGCTCACTTTGAATACTTTTGATTCAAGTGCAATCATAAGCTTAGCTATTGCACAAAGGCCAATCAAAAAGGTAGCTACCTTTCCATAAACAACTCACCAAAACACACACAAACAGTCGACGAGACGAGAGAGAAAAGAAAATCAATTTGCATAACACAAATCAAGTGAAATAATCAGGCATCGGTGGAGAGAAATGAGGAGACAGAGGCTGAAAAACCAAACCGATGCCCAAACAAAATCCAGACTCGAAACGCACTGCACCACCGACAGATTGACAAACAAACAAAGCACACTTGAAAAAAAAATGCACAGTTGACAGACACCTTTAGTTTTCCCCCGCCCCTTTTTTTGTATACGTATATTTTTCCCTGTGATCCGAAATTGTGCAGCCAATTTCTTTATCTTGTGCCATGGCCAAGTCGCAGTTCGTCGCTAGTTTATGGGGGAAAGTTACAAGCGACTTTGCTCTGACAGATGCTAGGCAGATAGATATGGACGGGGGATATGGGGGTTTCCCGGGGGAATCGGGGGTTCGGCTATCGGGGTATCTGTGGGTCCGTCCGCCTGCATGCGCCGCATATTCAAATGAATGCAGACTGCTCATTGTTGCTGCTGTTGCTGTTTGGTAGCCGTTTGTTGATACACAGCGCGAAAAAAAATATTAAATCAGAAAAAAGTAATTCACATTTTTGTGAAGGATTTTTAATTTATCTTTCAGCATTTAAAAAAAAAATCTAAATAAATAAAATATCTTTAGTTCTGTAAAAAAAAATTGCTTACTTGTACATACATTTTAATAGTAATAGATTTTTAATATTATGAAAGTAAAATATTTTTAATAATTTAGCTTAACCTCTTAAGACACTTCACAACAATATGTTTTAATAATTTTTTGGGCTGACAAAAAAATTTACCATATAATTTTCTCGCCGTTTACCTTTTGGTGCTTGCTGCTGTGCCACTTGGCTGCCTTTTTTCCTTTGATTTGCGCCGTGAAAAATCGTTGGACTGCACTGGAATTACAAACTATCCATCCACAGTCTGTCTGCGGAGAGCTATTTATCGCCTTTGCAATCCCAATCCCACCTTCTTGCAATTTGTAATTAAAATACCTTTTGGCTCATTGTCATTTTTGGACTGTACAATTGTACAATTTTCAAATAGTTTTTGTAATGCAAATTGCCAATCGAATTACTTTTGTTCGGACTTGACCAATGCTGGAAATGAAGCCTTTGTTCGTTTTGATTTGTGTGGGCAACTATAATCAATAATTATTATGATTTATTTGCATTGTTCTGGGCGTCGCGACGCAGATTAGATCGACGTTCTTTGTGGGTTTAAAACAAGGCAGTTTGCCAAGTGGGGAGTCTCTTTGGAGGATTGGAAATGAGTTAGGACCGAGATAATAAAGAATAATTACATAATTGGTCCGATGGTTAAGATTATATCGATCGAGAATGGTTTAATTAAGAGTAATGGATTTTAATTACGTTTTATAATCAGGATTACTTGGTTCTTATTTCGTAAGCAAATCTAGAAATCCCATTTTCACTAATCACTCAGAAGTGACTTGAGAAAATCCATCGATCGACTTGAAAACCACTCAACATTTCAATCCCAGCTGTCGATCCGTTCAATCAGCGCTCCAATAAACCCACTCAATCGATTCTGGTGTGGCGCATGCTCACTTTGTCAATCTGTCAATATCTCAACGGCTCGAATTAAAAAAGCTCGCGATGAGGTAAGCTTAGAGATCTCAAACAAATCTCGGCTATCTGACGGCCCCATTGAAACGTTGCCGACAATTTTGATTAATTGCACAGATTTGCAGCTTTAGCTGCAATCCAAAGTGTTACAACAACAGGTTGGCCATCAATCGATGCTCCGCAATTAATTCGAAATCAATAAACCCATAAATCCTAATCACATGGGGTGTTGGACAAAAACATTGACGAGAAATGGTAAAACATAAAATATGAAACATAATTCAATAATAAAGCGTTGCAATTTACTCCGCGCGCCACTTGAACTACGTGACAAGCGTGATGGCTCTTGGCGCTTTTGCGCTGGAAAAGTCTGGGAAAATTTGGCCATAAATTTTGGCAAGGCGGAAAAGCGGCCAGAAAAAAAAACAAAAAAAAAAACAGTGCATGGAAAGTAGGAAGAAAATATTTAAGGGGCCAGGTTACTCTCGGGTGTCAAAGTTGATGAAAGATGCTGCCAGCTGAACGGGCTCTTAACTTTAAAGGAGGAGTGTCTGAAGTTTCAATCTGGAGACTGCATCTTCAACGGCTTTAGTTGATTTGAAAGTTTAATCAAGCATTAGTGTTAGTTAAAAGGCTCTTTCCTGTGCTTTTATTGCCTATTTTTTATTTTTTTTTCAAGAGTTGTTGGTGGCACGTAGTGCACTTTGTAATGGCCGCGCAATTTGTCTAATGATTGCTATTTGTGCAAGTAATTTGTGAGTGCAGATCAAAGAGAGAGGAATAGAGTTGAAAGTCTTTTTATTCCGGTCGATTATAAGTGTTAATTATATGGCCAAACTTCCGAGCAGCCGCTTAAAACGCTTTCGATGTAAGCTTTCTTTAATTGACACACAAATCTGTGATTTGAATGGCTAAGTGAACGTTGCTGACGTAAATTGAAGACGATGGAATGGTAATGTGTGGGTTTTAGTGGGTAATTACTGTGGGAATAAAGAGGAAAGCGCTTGAAAATCAAGAAATAATTAACTAGTTTAAACACTTTAAATAAATAAATATATTTATAAAAACTAATTATAGAGAGGTTTGTAACTTATTTTTCCAAATATTTTTTTAATTGGATTTATTTTGACTATATATATTTAACTTTCCCAATCAGCATCTCAATTTCCAACAACGCCCATAATGACCCTTTCAAAGTATCAATCCCAATCACATCTTAACCCTCATTATCTCACTTCATTTGCGGTCGTTTCTGTTGCCTTTTGCATATCAATTTACCAGCCAAAAGACTTAACCCATTACAAACTGATGGCCACATTCAAGATATTGATTACATAATGCCCATAAAGCCAAAACCGACAGAAAAAAAATATCAATTTCGTGTGGTCACAAAATGCATTTTAAGATTTAATTATATAGAGAGTGAAACATTTATATATTCCACTTTGTTCGTGCTGTGCTTCATTTTTATGTACTGCTAAATGCTGCAGAGGAGTTGTGGTCGCTGTTGTGAAAAAAACCACTTGAAAAAAATGCGTTTCAAATTGAAACGAGGAGAAACGCCCACAGACTGAAAAGATACAGATACATGCAATTCCATATGTTTTACAAAAAATACTCGGGAGCTGCAGCAGTTGCAACGCACTTAACCAAATTGCTACAATTTGACAAATAAAATGGAAAAAAAAAACTGAAAACTGAAAAACTGAGTACACCCAAGCCAAAAGTGTTGGCTCTAATAACAAGTGTCAGTCTGTCAGCTGCCAGCCCCCAAAATCTGCCCACAGTTTGTCTTTTCTGTTTTTTTTACTTAAATGCATTCTTTTTTTCTGCATAATTCTGTTGGGGTGATAAATTTTAAGTACTTAATTTTGTGGTATTAAAATGGTTTTATGACATTATTTATAATTTGATTAAAAGTCGGCAAAAGCATTGAAGAGATTGATATATCATTTCCGGCATTTCATAAATTTAAAAATCAGCTAGATGCCGAAGTCTGCCCACATACATTTTTTTTGCACTATAAGAGGTTTGTATAACTACTTTAGAGGTAAGTTGCTCTTAATAAAATCTTTAAAAAAATTATATTTAACCCTTGTGAATAATTTAATTTTACTAAATTAATTATTTTAAAGTTTAAATTTATTTTATTTTAAAAGAGCATTTCCAAATTCGACTTCAGGATTTTTTCCATCGAGTGTATAAAACATTTTTTGCTTGATCAAAACTAAATCTATGCGAATCGTTTTAACACTTCTAGACATTAATACGCCTCAGCTCGGTTTAGTTGCTTCTCTGCTTCCATATCTGAATCTCTTACAAAAAGCCATAAAATTAAGAAACGAGTCTAAATTGTAGTTCAAAACAGATAGCTAACTAAATTATGGCCAAGTGTAATTTAGCGTTTTTTGTATGTCGCGATTTTTTGCGTGCTTGTTTAGGTTTTTTTTTTTAAGTTTGTGTTTCTCATTTCCTGAGCTCATTAAACAACTGTATAATTCACACCCAGACAGATCGCGTCTTAGTTTTTTAAATATTATTATTAACTTGCATAACATTTGTGAATTTATGAATATAAATCGAAATTGCACAGGAAGTTATTAAAAATAATGAATCTTACTTAAAATTGAGTGGAGAAAAACAATTTTAGATTTTTCTAACAAAGGAGGTCAAGCAGCTACCAACAAATAAATTAAACTATTAAATCATTAAGATCTGTTGACAATTTCTATTGGTATATAAATGTTATGATATCATAGCTGATAAAGGTATTTGTACGACGCGCTATATGCGGCAGAACTTAAAAGGAGGGGTTATTAAATGGAGGAACAGTTTTTATTACGGGGATTTCTATTAAATTAAGCTTGTAATTTATTTGTTTTTTTTTTTTTTTTTTATTTTTTTTATTTTTAGAAAGCTTACTTAAGTGTTTGGTAATAGATCCCAAAAGTATACATTGTTTTCAAGCATATAGCTGAACTAGAAATTGCACATTTAATTAACTGAAAGCCCAGACTTTATGTAAATAAATTTCAAAAATCTATTTCGCTGATTGCAAGGGAATTCCTATAAAACAACTATCTCAACTTCAAAGTCAAATACTCAAAGACCACACACATTGGGGATCAACAAACAAAGAACTTTTAAGCTATGCAAATTTCGGAAGACAAAGAAAGAATAATATAGACGCTATCTAAAACCACAGCCCATGTCTTACAATTTGATTACTCATCTGGGTCAAAAGAGATGGCCAAGAAAGAGCCAGTGCGGGGATTAAGTTACCAATTCTTCAATGAGCCGTAAACAACAAGATTTAGCAACCTCAATTTGCAATTTACATGTGCCGCTGCAGCTCTCTTTTTGCCTCGATTTTTTATCTGCATTTGAGTGGGCGTTCCGATAAATAAAGCCAACAAATTGTTATGGTTGTTTCTGATTATTTTTACAGCATGTTAAGCAGTATCCAAGTTTTATTTTTTTGGGTCGGACATGACTACCAGGCAAATGCAATTTGGCAGCTCAGCAAGGTGAGAAAACTCCGGCGTCTGTGGAGAAAATCAATTATCTCCACTTGATTTTCCTTCGCTAATAAAAATGTCATGTTCAGCCCGCAAGTTAACCCGAAATAAATAATAGAAAATAATTTTGATTTATGATCGAACTCAGCGCGCTGAACATTCAACAAAACGGTTAATAGAAAGCTCAGATTCAACTCGAGAAATGTTTTATTTATGACTTCTGCGGCACGCAATTGAACCAAAAGCCAAGAGAGAAATAAAAAAAATTTCGGTTAAGGAACTGACATCATCTGCTGAGACAGCAGAAAAAAAGCTTTTGCGTCTTAGAACTAAACAAATCTCATTAGAAATGCATTTGCAAAGCCGAAAACAAAACCTGAATCACAAAAGTCAAGCTAAATGGAGTTTCAACTAATTCCTGACACGAACTTCGCTCCAATTAATAAATCAACCTGTTGTCTAAACAGAAATACGAAGAAGGAAGGCATATAAATTATAGCAAATGAACTAAAGAGTAACTTTCCCCATTCAAAGTGTGGGCGTCAAAGGCAAATGGCTTCATAAAAGATAAACAGCCTATTATCGCCGTCAAAATGCAAATGAATCCAACATCTTATCTCTTCACTTAACCTTTTGCCCGCCTGAGAAAGTCAATCTGTCAAAAAACGAAACGAGCCCAAAGTGGGCGGCCGAAAATTGTTTTTCTTATAAATATCGTTGAGCTCAGACTGTCTGTCTGGATTTTCGGTAGCTTCGTAAGATACATTATCTGTATCTGAGAACAAAAACATTTAGGAGTGGCCCATACATCAATCAATTTGCTAATCATGTGGGTTGTAGGTATATAAAAAAAAGAAAGAAGACAAAAAAGCTGGAGAACAAAGCAGAAAGAAATAAATAAAAGGTGTTGAAATCAAAGTCCAAAATTTTTGGTAGGTTGTTTTTAAATTAAATGAAGTAAGAGTTAAAGCTAAAAAAAAATATTCTCGGTATTCTACGTGTTTTCCCTTCAAATAATTAATATTATCGAATCGATATATCGAAAATATGGATAATTTTTTCAGCTCTAGTGCTTGAAAATATTTTTCCACATTTTCTCTTGGTGAATTTCAACTATTTAAAGTTTATGGTTAAAACGTAAACACACTTATCTCACCATATTTATGCGAAGCATTTAAACACACATTTGCACACACATTTGTTTAGGCAAATTTGACAACTTTTTTGCCACTCGCCGGCCAGACAACATTCTCGCATTTCGAACTTCAAAAGTTTTTCGCCGATTGACTGCCACAAATCAAGTTTAAGTACAGCAAACAAAACTATGTAGAATAATAAAAACAAAAAGAGCCACAACAAATGCTGTCAGTGGGCTGAAACAAATGTAATTGCGCGTGTCGAAATGTGGAACAAAAAAAAAAGAAAAGCAAAAAAACATATATAGATACTCTGTCAGTCAGCCAGCCTACAACTTTTAGATTCTAAACTCTTGATAAATTTATTTGTCTACGGGCGACAAAACAATTGAATGTTTTTTTTGCCGGCCGGCTTCAGGGGAATTTAAAATGCACAACGCAACGAAATAAAACGAGAATAAATGCTGGCTGCATTTTAAAATTACTCAGACAGGCAGAAAGAGAGGGCAAGTGCCAAGTGTTAACTACGTTTTCATGGTGCGGTTAACGTTCAACGATCGCGACTAGAGGAAAAACTGGGAAAATGCCAAGACGTGCCAAAAACCAGACCCTACCCACCGCCCTTTCCCCATTTTCCCGCGATTGCATAAAACTTTTCCGGAGAAAGAGGGAATAGACTGAAGTCAAGTGAAGTTTTCAATCTGTCGGGATTGAGCAAGAAATGCGGTTACAAAATATTTCAGCCATCAATTTGGCGGCTTTAACAAAGTGTGTGGAGTGCGGAGGGTTTACATCTTAACGCTAGTAAAACTGTCAGGCTGACAAGTGGCCATCAAGTAGGAGGAGTTGAGTGGGGACTGTAAAAAGATTGTAAGAGCCGGTGATTGATTGTGGAAAAACTTTGGGTTAACTTATCGCTGAGCTGGGATAAAGCAAAATGGGAGAAATGCCTTATATTTATTAAGCTCATTAGCCCCATTACTCTTATTATAATTCGATCAAAAATAAATATATAGTTTGCTTAAAGCATTTACAAAAAATTCATTTTTCTTATCAAATTTTTCTTCTCTTCGTCTTTAACATTATCTTCCAAATTATTCTACAAATCCTGCGAATAAAATCTCCCACCTAATCAACCCGCATTACGTATACCACCCGTGATCCCCTTTTATACATTTTTGCAAGCCATTTTAAAAATAAATGTTTAAGTCATCTCGGGGCCAGGCAAAGTTCTTGCCTCATATCTCAACTTCGTGGCTTATCGTAAATAATAAAAAATCTCGATTTCATTCCGACCTGCACTCGGGGACCAGTCGGGTTATTTAAATTCAGCTGCGAGCCAAAAATAAACAAATGACGATAAGCATAAGAAATCACGCTCCGGTCTGATATAGTTAGTGGTATATATAGTATAAAGAATAATTCTGTTTGGTTAGGCAATGGGCAGGGAAAAAAACTAGTCACGTTTTTCCGGTGCTCAATGCCAAAGTGCAAATTATGCAAATCTAAGATCACAAAATGGGGGTGGAGATGTGGGGGCAATGCTTATAAAGGGTGCCAAGAGTTGGCTGCAAAAAAATAAGGTATGCCAAAGAATACAATTTATAATCGATGGAGGGATTGATGGCTAGTTGAGCAATAGGTAAGTGAGGTTAAAAGAGGTAAATAATGGTTGCCAGGATTTTAAAAAGTAATAAATAAAATATTTTTAAAGTTATAAAATTGCGAAAATATCAGCAATTTTTACCGTTTTTTTTTTTAGTTTTTCCCTGCTTGAGATGAGTTTTTCTACGCTTGGTTGCCCTAAATCAGACCCAACTACCTACTACTTGCACCCGTATAAATAAATATAAATGAAACAGATTTTGATACACCATATAGTTCTTGTTTTTGGCTCAGTTCATTGACACTTACTCGAAAAACTTGTTATAATTTCATGGGTTCCGCACTTCAGAACCCCCATATATCTAACCTCTCTTCCCAGTCCGACTGTCTGTCATTTGCGGGCTCTAACTGTTTTGCATTGTTTTATGGTCAGCCTGACTTTTTGTTCACACATGGGAAACAAAGCCATCAAATAAAACAGCCAACAAAAAGCAGAAAAAAGCAACTGAACACGAGAAGTGCTGCAACAGTTTCCATTTAATGAAAGGTGTGGAACCACAGTGGAATTACGGGTACAGTGGGTCACCCATGTGGGTTAGAAGTTGCACCACAGAAGCGCCTGAATGGCTAAACACCGTTGGCTTATTTAATGTCACAGTTACACGATCTTTTCTCGTTGATTTGGTAATGCAATAAAGAAATGTGCGTTAATTTTTTCACGTTTCCACAAAACGACGAAAAAAACGGGAACAAAAGCCTCTGGAACTTTATGTGTGCTCTACATAATGCCCTTGTAATTAGCCTCTGGGCGATTTGTCAGTCCCACCACTTTTGTCACGTTCTCTGGGCTTTAAGTTGTGTTCAAGATGGTGATGATGATGTTGTTGAAGTTGCTGTCTTTTGGGCCTCGGAGCATGAAATTGCCGGGCGTAAAACTATCGTGAGTTCTTTGACAGCCACAAAAGATATATGCGAAGTGGGTGTCAATTGGCAGCTAAGTTGTCTGGAAAGGTTTCTATAAAATATGTAAATTTCCTATCAATATCACGCACAAGTTGCAGAAGCAGTTGTCAATGCTTGATATGGATACATATACCTATTCGAAGAAATTCCTGCGAAGGAATGACAGCTGCTGTAATTGATATGGAAATGCTAAATTATTGTAGGTATGATAAATTGCATAAAAATTAACAGTGATAAGAAAAAATTGCTTTGAATTTCTATGATTATTCTATATTTCTCTTGGTATCCATTTATAAACTCTAACACGTTAGCACAACATTTATTAAACTTCATTAACCCTACTTAATCCATTATTAGATAATTCATGAATAAATCCCAACCCATTTACCACAATCCAATCTCACTTCCAGCACCACAGGTCCATTCCTTATTTATGCCACCTTCTTTTCACGTACTTAAAGCGGAAACTTCAGCCTTGAAACGCTCCACCCCCTGCAGATATACAAACATACAGACAGACAGACCGGCAAGTAAGTGCATCGGTAATTGGGCTTAATAGTCGGGCTAATAAGTAAAAGATGGCACGCCCTACGGCCCCTTGAAAAACAATGAGCAACAGAGCAAAACCTAACTAAACCCGAACTGAACTCGACTCAACTGAACTGAACTAAGCCCAACCCAAAATAAAAACTACATGAAAAAACTGAAATTGAAACGAACGCTGCGAGCTGGCCGAAAACATTAATCATGCAAATGGCCCAAACACTTTTTCTCTCGCTTTTGGAAATTACAATCCAGAAAATGCGCCACTATGGGTGACTGCTCCCACAAAAAGGTGGATATATATTGGGGAGGAGGGACGACGGAAAAGCGGAAAAGCGAGAAAAAAGGGAAAACAGTCTTTGAGGCGTTCGGCCAAGCGGCCAAGCGTTTTCCACATGGCCGCACAGAAAATTAGCAAACGAGATCAGTCCAAGAAAAGCTATAATATACATATAGCTATCGGCTTGCAGATATTTTCAATACGAGAAGCCCGAATGCAAAATGCATCGGGGAAAAGCTAGAGATAGAGCGCTTAAAACCGGCGACCGGGGAAAAGTCGAAAGTAAAAGGAAAGACGAAAGGCGACTTTCCCAATACGGCAGCAAAAGGCTACTCTAGACTGGTCTGCTTTCCGCTTTTCCTTCACCGATTTTTCCCTGACTTTGCGTGGGTGTGTCGTCGCAGTCGTCGTCGTCGGCGGATCTAAAAGCGCACTCGGGATTAGCATATATTAGCGCCACAGGCAAGTCGGGTGTACTAAGCCATTCAGAGAGAGAGAGAGAGAAACCCCAAAGAGATCGGACCAAAAAAGGGAAAATGGCAAATAATCTAGTCTCGCACGAAACGAATAGGTTGTACTCTAATTGATTAGTTTATTGATTCAAAATTTCAGAATTTTTAAACAAAATGCAATATGATAATAAGTTATGGAAATTTTTATGGTGTAAAATAAAAATAATTATCCTAAGTATTTAATTGCTGGTAATTTCTTTATAATAATAATAATAAAACTAATCTCGGTTTATAAAACCCATTAAATGCATTTTATTAACCTTGGATTTGCATATAATTTTTTTCGTAAAGGTTGGTTAGTTAAAAAAATAATGTCTATATTTCAAAAATTGCTTATAAATTTTTACAAAAAAAAAAATTTTTTACTATTTCAATTTTTTAACAACCTTTATTCCCAAAAACCCTTAAATATTTAAGAGTAACCCGAGAAGGGCTAATGCATTGCCACTTTTGGTCAAAGTCCAAGTTTGAGGTGGCTTGTGGGTGGTGTTTTAAGCCTGGTGGTTTTAGCCTGGCCAGTGAGTGAGTGGTTTCTTTCTGCTGCCTTTAAAGTTGATTTCATTGTTCGCTTAGCAACGGCTGATAGACTTAAGTCGGGGTGAAGCCCAAAAAGCTGGGGCATAAATTAAGACTCGGATATTGTTTCAATAGTTGACTTTGTCTAATCTTGAAGTCTGCAATCTGGAGATCAGAAGCGGTACAGGGGCCAAAAGCAAAAGGGGCGGGAGCGGTCGCTTTGACTTTCAATATTCGTCGTGTTTTGTCGCATGCCCAAAAGCCTTTCAATTAAACGAGCCGCACGTTTTTTTTCTGGGGGAAAAAATGCATTTTAACGCCAAAGTTCGACAGCGACAAAAAAAAAACTAAACAGCAACAGCTATAAAGCACTGCAAAGTTGAACATTTATATAAATTGGAAGTACAGTGGGCTAGTTTATATTACAAAGGCAAAAAATAAAAACAATTTAAAACTTGTAGTGTTAAAAATTAGAACTAAAAATAAAAAATATAAATATTTTACAAATATTTGTGTTGATACTCAATATTATTATATATTCTTATTTTATAAATAACCTTTTTTCTTTACTTCTTTAATCCAAATTATCAGTTTAAAATTATAAAGATCAATGCTTTAATAAAAGAACTTTCATTCATAAGATTTAGGCCTCCATTAAGATGGCATCTTTCATTTAATTGCGAGTCTCCACTGTATGTGGTAAGCATATTTTGTTACATTTTGAGGCCAACATGGGTTGGGGCACAGACAGCCAAACTGAACCGATCCAAACTGGCTGCTGTTTTGTTTTTCTGGGCCTGACTCATGATGCATATGCCGCATATTGATACAGTTTTCTGTTATTTTTCAGCACCACAAAAAGTCGAGAAAAAGAAATGATATAAATGATGTATGACGTTGGGTAGGGCTGAGACTGGACTGGAAGTGGAAAATGCTGTAGTCATGGCACAAAGACCCCGTCTATTTAACGCCATTGAACTGGACACAGCTTTTCCTCAGAATTTCCCCCGATTGCAACGTCAAGTGAAAAGCGGAAAAGACGCTTGAGATTAAAACGGCTACGATTTAAATGTATAAATCAGTTTTAATTAATCACTTTATGGCATTCAATTCCTTCTGGCCAACGAAAGTGGAAAGCGGACGCGAAAGGAAAAGATAAAAAGTCAAGGCCTTAAGTGCAACCGCTTCCTTTCACAAAGTTGCCAAAAAAAAGGTGGTGGAAACCCGCTGTGGAAAATGGAAAAACCGAAATGGCAATACTGGCCGTAACCTGCCACTCAGCAACACGATTTGAGTTAATTAAAATGCAACTCTTTTAACGCCTACACTCACTTTTTTACATCATTATATCACACATTCACCTACGGAAAACCCAATATTAGCTAAAGATCCTCTGCGTTATCAATAGCACACTTGCGCCGTGATAAGTACCACCCACAATTGCAAACATTAAGCGATCATTTGCTAAAATAATTACATGATGTCAGCCACAAATCACAGACCGCGCTCAAAGGTCTTTGGGAGATAAGTATATATCGGGGGGAATATAAGAACAAGCTTATGGATAGTTAATTGAATGATTACTATGTCTTGGCATGAAAATTTGGGGAAGGTGAATGGAGGGAATATAAGACGCAGAAAAAAATATTTGTTTCTTTTTTTTAAACACTTTTAAGGTATTTTATTTTGATATAAGCGATAATTAATATGCAAATTCCCGTTACTCAGCTAAATGAGTGTGAGAGAGATGGAGATATGCAAGCAGTCGCTTTAGGTGGCGCCATCTAGCGGAAAATACATAATGCTCATAACTTTTCAATGAGTGGTCCGATTTAAAAAAATTTTTCTTCATTTTGCCAAGTACTTTTAGACTTATCAAAATTGCATTTACACTTTTAAAAAAGTAACGTTTTTGAAAAATATCCCAATAAAAAGTGTTAAAATTAAGTGATCTTCGTTAAAGCCAGTTTTCCCACCCTGACATATTAATCAATCGAGATGTAAACTCCGCTAATTGTGAACCACTTAGCCGGTTTTAGCCAGGTTAACACACTCATAAAAATAATTTTCTACATTTTAGAAAATCGCCCTAAAAAAATTTTCGCCCTTGAACTGAGAAAAATTTTCTATTTTCACGACAAATTTGCCATAAATTCAAGGCAGGTGACCATAAAAAAATATATTTAGGGTTAATTTTTCTATTTTTCTAATATTTAGGGCGATTTTTTTCGATTCGCTTCGTTTTGACCTTTTCTAAATCCAACGGCGAATTGCCCTAATTTTTTTTCTAAAATTTGTCTAAATACAAGGGCGATTCGCCTTAAAAATCGCTCCAAAAGTGTGAAATTCGGTAGCCCAGCGGTCTAATCACTTGCGCTTTTAACTTTGCTATATGGGGACTAAGGTCGTGGGGTTGTGGGTTCGAACCCTGTGTGATTCAATTTGATTTTTTTTTTTTTTTTTAAGGTTATAATACTAAGGACATTTTTTCGTCCGAATTTTAAATTAAAGTAGTCTTCAAACCTTAAAACGTATGGGAGTTCTGAGTTAAAAGCATACTTTGTGTTTGCGGGCAAGAAAACGGCCCTAATTGTCACAGTCGTCAGGAAAAAATATAAGGTTTAATTGCATTTAGTCAAATTTTAACGTTGTACGTCGCCTTGCGCGATGGCTCTGTGGTGCAGCGGTAGGACGTTAGACTCTAAACCGAGAGGTCGTGGGTTCGATTCTCGCAATGACCAAAAAAAGTAAGTTGTTTTTTCTCCTCATATTTATTTCCCTAATTCGTTTACAAACATGATTTTTCAGTTCTAACGGCTGTGTTGTATAGATCGGGCCCCCCTCCTAACGCAGCTCCCATATAAGCTACACACCAATACAATAATATGCAACGGTCTCCTCCGTCGGTGTTGTTTAACTAAAGCAGTCCCAGTTCCCAGAATATACACGACTAAAATTCATGCTTCCCAAATTCAGTTAAGCATGCTCAAACACGATTTTTTTTAATTTGCATAATTTTTTAGGGCATTTGCCTTTAAAAACAGAAAGTTCGCCCTTACTTTTAGAAAAATACGCCTTAAACTTAGGGCAAATCACCCTAAAAATAGGAAAATATTTCTCAATACAAGAAAAATCACCCTAAATTAAACAAAATTTCCATAGGGATTTTTTAGAAAAATTTTCTAAATACACGGGCGAATCGCCAGCGGATACGATTTATGGGCGATTTTCTAAATCCACGGGCGAAAAGTCAGTTTTTTAGGGCGATTTAGGGTAAAAATTTCTATGAGTGCACCAGCCAACAATGTGAACAATCTTCTCTAAGCAAACATTTAATCTTTCTTTCATCCAAAGCTGACAAATCAATTCCCCCAGCGAATTAAATAAGAATGATTAAACACAGTGGCTCTGAAAAGCAGTTTTCACTTTGTGTGTTCGAAGGCCTTAAAAAGAGAATCGTTTAGGCCATATTTAGAAGAGAAGAAAAGCCGTCTCCGACTAAGAAAGTCGGCTTGATAAATGCTTACAAATCGCCAAACGACACTTTACTTTCTGTGCAGTTAGAAAGTCGTGTTTGCGACTAATAGCGAAATATGATAAACGACAAGACCGACTTGATGAACACTTTCCCAGCGAGCTGAGAGGCTGGTCATTAGAAGAAAACACAGCCGACAAGACAGAAGACTGGCAAGACGACTTTGCATTGGTTTCGTTTTGTTTTGTAGCCAACAGAGAAAAGTAGAACAAAAAAGAGGAAAATCAAGACGAGTTGAGACCGCTTTTCCGCGGACAATCGAGGGACGAGGAAAAGTGGCTGCACATTTTGCTTTCAATTTGCCAAGTAGCCAGCGTAGATAACGTGGCGTATGAGCAATGTGCAAGAAAATCGAGGGGATGGATCATATGGGCCAAAACAATTACGGCTGCAAATGAAGTTGCTGGCTTTCTGCGGGTGGTGGGCGTGGCACCGGGGGAGGCGGCGGTGCAATTATGTCCAGCAGTCGTGTAGAAAGAGGGGAAAAGCAGCATCCATCTGCATACATGGAAAATGCAGGAAAAACTCAACTCCTCCTCACGAGCAAATTTTTTCTGCTCCAAAAAGCTCAAAGCGGCTGTGAAAATGATTTTTCCCAGTTTTCATCTCGTCTCTAAAGCCGCAAGAAAAAACAAAAAATTTAAACTGCAACATTGTTGCCAATAATGAAAACGAAAGGCTAACAGATATCAAAAGGAAAATGTAAATTGCGTGCAAAAATGTTGTTTGATTATCCGCTGATGTGACCTTGAACTTTGGCACCTGAAAAAAGAGGGGAGAACTGGGAAAAAAAAACAGACATCAACTTGTTAAATCAGCTTGCCCCCTCAGCTTTGCTGCTGATTAATTATTGCGCATTACGCAAGTCGAACGTAGAAAAGTTTCAGCCTTTTCTGTTGTAATTCCCCGCCGAGGGAAAAACAAATTAGAAAATTGTTTGCCGCAAATTGCGCCGCGCTGACATTTGCAAAAGTTTTGCTGCGTTTTTTGCCAAACAAGAAAAGTTGCCTTGCATGCGGCTGAAAAATGAAAAACGAACTCAGATAATAATTAGGAGATCATAAAAGGTTGGCCTTATAAAGGTCAGAAGGTAGAAGCCGAATTTTTGAAATAATAGTTTTCAACAAAAAGGGTGTTCTTAACATTGAGAATCGCAGAGTAAGGCTCTGTTCGTACCCTTAGCTTTTTTTAACATTTGCATAGCCATGAAAAATATTTTCGCTTTAAAATTTACATATTTTAAGTCCGAAGAAAATCTGTAACTGTTTTTTGACATATTGGCCAAACAAAAACTCCCCCGAAAGCCGAGGAAAAACTTAAATTGAAATGTCAAGTGCTAAAGTCCCCTTAAGTAAAGCTTCGCTTCACTCCACAAACACTGAACTTTTATTGCCCCACAAAGGGGACATTTGCATCAAAAATAAATGAACGCGTGGAAAATGCACGACATAGGGTAAAAAAGAGGGGGGGTTAAAAACTGGGAAGCATAATTAATGGAAAACAAGCGGCTGCTGCACTCGTGGATCCATTCATGAACAATATGGAGTAATTTATGATGGGGTCGTCGTCAGTCTTTTTTTTTTAGAGCTTTGTTTGGGGGTATGCCATGTTTTCTGTATGTATTTTCTTTTGCCATTTTTTATATTTTTTTTGTTGTCTGATTTTTTTTTTGTTTGCCCATGTTTTGAACTCACTTTTTCGCTGCGCTCGTAATTCGCTGGGAACTTGGGCGAGCCGAAGACCGATGACGGCGATGGGGTTAACGGCGACGCCAGCGGCGACTGCGACTGCGATTGGAGCGCCATGCGCTGGTGGTGCAGCGTGGAAAGCGTCGGCGTCGACGCCGACAGCGACGCCGGGGTCATGATTAAATGCCGCATTATTTCGCCCGATTTTCCACTAATTTTTCTCACTTCTCCACCCGCCTTTCACTACGGCTATTGTTGGTTTTTCGCTCTTTTTGTTTACTTTGTTGCTGCTGCGGCTGCTGCTTTTTATTGCACTCGTCGGCGATTTACATTTCAACAATTACATTGTTTTTTCCGTTTGTTTTGGTCAGCGTTTCGTTGCGATCCGCTTTATTTATTTGATACTATTTTATTTCATTTCGTTTCCAGCGTCTCACTTTATTTCACTGTAAATGTCAATTGCCTTTGTGGGACGCAACATTTTGCTAAAAACAACAGAAATTTAATAAGCTAAATTCAACAGCTGCCGCGGATGTTGACAGAACGGAACAGTCATCATTGCCAAATGGGTTACGTTCTGAATACCAGAAATAATAAAAGTGCTCTTTCACACTAGGTAATTTGTGTGCCGCTCTCTATTTTGTGGTCAGTATAATAATTACAAGCATATAAATGGTACTTGACAAGATTTGTCTTTAAACAAAACTATGCAATTATTTCTTTAAATTGCAAATTATATGCAATCGATTCCCAGTTTTGATTATAATGATCTTGAAGGTGAACTAAAACCTTATTATATTTTAGAATCCCATTTTAAGCTGTTCTATAACTACTAAGCTAAATATTGTTCTCCTCTCTTTAATTTTCCCTTCCAAACTATTTACAATAACTTTTAACACTTTTCGCTACTGCCTCGCAAACGATTAGCGATTCTCTCGCTTTTTCCTCTTTTCTCCTTATCTGACCACTTTAATTGCCTTTATTTTTATCACCTTGGTTCCACACAAATTTGCGTTTCCCCCTTTGGCTTGTCGCTTATCACCTTTTCCCCTGATATTTCAATTCCGACTCTTAATTTTTTTACTTTACTTTTTTTACTGACGTTGTTGAAGCTTATCAGGTGGAAAGAAAGAGGAAGAAAAACTGCAAACAATTACCGAATTTTCTATTTATTTGTTTTGCGTTTATTTTACGTTTGTAGCATTTAATTCGGATAATAAATGAATGTTTAATTACATTTTCAGGCCCCTGTTAAGCAAAATTTGTTGTTTCTTTTTGGTTCACCCTTTTATGGTTCTAATGTTATTTTTCAGCCGTCAAGCATATCAGAAATTTGATAAGCATTTTGCGGAGTAAAAACAAATTTAAAGATAAAATGCGTATACGCCACCGAGACCCCAAGGGAAATTGAAAGTGTTTGCAATTCAAATAGGCGATTTGTATTTTTTAAACAAAATTTCAATTAGTTTTATAATTATGACCTAAATATTTTTAAACTTTTTTATATGTAGCGTATTTTTACTGAAAACATTCTTATTAAAATTTCAACCAAAATACTTTTTTTGAACCCCTGAACATTTTTAATTGTTCTTCATCATTTATTCAAATTTGCATATGGCAGTGATCTAATCACTTAATTAAATTAACCGCAAGAATCTCAAAGCAGTAAATTGACTTGGGTACTTTTTTTTGCGGTTTTTCTTGGCTCTTTTACAGATTATATAACATAATTTCGATCATTAAAACTTGATGGCGTTGGGTTAATTTTTGTTTTTGTTTTGCTTTTTGTTGTCTGCAGTTGGCATCGCAGTCGGCGTCTCTGTCGACCGAATTACACGCACCGAAAATGTACAAAAGAGACAAAAGCAACAACTAACAACATTCGAAGGTCATTTCGCAGTTTTTGGGCAAATTAGAAACATGAAAAGCACACTAAAAAACTAAGTTTAACACGATTTAAGCGGGTCAATTGCAATTTGTTCGCCTGCCAAAATATTACTTTTATTTTGCGATATTTCTAGTTAGCTTTGCTTTTTTTTTGTTTTCCATTGATTAACTTTTCATAATTTTCCGAATTGCACAAACAAATTGCATGCGAATGGGTTGCAAATACCAATACAGATGCAGCCAGGCGAGACGCGAAGAGAGCCGAATTTAAAGAAAAGCGCGAGGAAAATCGCGGAGAGCAGGCAGGAAAATCGCGGCGTTCCAATTGGAATACGAATTGTAACTGAAAGGCGGCGACCAAAGCAAATGAAGCTAAAGCAGCGCAAAGCAAAGTCGGCGGCGCAGGCAGAGAAAAGCTTAAAAGCGGGAGAGGAATGGCGAGAGGAGCGAGAGAGCGCAAGTACAAGCGACTAACGGGGCAGCCCCAAACAGCTGACGATCAACAACAGATCCCCATTCTCTCGAAAAATGTCTGCTGTTTGATTTGCTAAAATTTGGTAATCTAAATCTTTAAAAATATCCTAAAAACTTTACAAAATATTTAGATCGTAACGTATACTTTTCATATGTATCAGTTTCATACTTTCTTTAATATAATATATCTCAAATATTTATATTTTATCCATGGGATCCTGAAATATTAAACCTAGAAGTGATATTAAATTTACCAAATCTTTCTTTAATCCACTTTCTTAAATTTTCTCTCAGTGTACACCCTATTATATTTTCTTCCGAAGAGGTCACCACTTGAAAGCTTTTGCAGAGCGCGAAAGGCTTTCTCTTGCTCTCTTTCTATCGTTTTGTCACTGGATCTCTTTATCTTTGGCGCTCTTTAAAAGACTCATAATTACATTCGATTTTATTTATTATTTAATAGGATTTTCTGTGGGTGGGTGGTGTTTGGTTAGTGGTTTGTCTGTCTGTTTGCTGCGTGCATTGAACTTGACATTAAACAATGCAATTGTTTTGTTTTACTAATTGCTTGATATTCGAGCGCTCTTTAATTGTGGGTTACCTTTGTGGAACCTGAGTTGGGAGACGTGTGGTGGGATGGTTAATGAACCTATTCGCTCGGTGGGTGGTGCGGGGTGGAATGTGGGTCGATGGGGTGACAATCGCTGGATATGATTGATGAGGATTTTTTTGTCAAGATGCTAATTAGCTGGGTGTAACTTTAAGTGAATGATATGTGCAATTATTTGTTTTTTTGCCATCAAGTGTGTTAACAATAATGATGGTACTTATTTTTAAAATTAATTTAAAAAGTTTTTGGTTTTATTAGCTATAAATCTATACATTTTTCTACCACCAACATTTAACAACTTTCTCAACCAACTATTTTCAATTAAAGCCCCCAGACCAAAATAAAAGACTGACAAAAACCAACGCCAACTCATGACCAGTCAGCATTTCAAAAGGAAAATACTTTTTGTGGAATTCCAACAAATTAATCAAATCAAAGACAGATAATAAAAAAAAATTATAACAATCGGAAAAAATATATACTTATAAATGACACAATCCATTCATTCGCGTTGCATTTGTGGGCGAAGTTCGATTGAATGCAGCGAAACTTTCCATTTTTCTCATCGGGCCAAGAAGATAAACAAAAACCGTTCGGAAAACTGGATCACACGCGCTGCAGGCGATCGCTCATTTAAGCGGATTCGACAGTGACAAACTCCCCAACTAAACCATCTTTGGAGCTTCTCACAAACCCATGTTGAGTTCGATGAAAGGCAGAAAAGAAAAGGAGTGGAATATGCCTAAACAAAAGTATTTTACATAAACAAATCTTTGTGGACTTTCATAAAGCATGAATAATAAAGAAATAAAATGGGAAACAATATATTTTTCAGTTTTTTTTAAGGAAGGATAGACGATTTACATAACCTTTATATACTGGGTTACAGTTGCCGTCCACATACCAAATTTGGGGAACGGAACCCACAATAGGTCCTGAGATCCAGGATATATATCAAACCAACTCTTATACTCTTGGGTTACAAAGTGTGTAATGTTGTAAATTTACTCACCCTATCCATTAACTGTTCATCGTTGCGTTTGCGCCTCGCCGGCGCTCTTATAATGCGTCCCACATCTGGAGCGTCCATGATTACTGTGGTTCGACGTTCTCTCTGTCTCTTTCTTGCTCAGTCGGGTTTCGAACCAGCGCAAGTCACTTATACGCGAGCGCTGGTCGGTTGGTGAATCCGCTGAGAGCAGCTTTGAGCATTGAGTTTTTCTCAAAGAATTCGCTTTGAGTTGTGCTCAAAGCTCACAAAATCCACTGCATACTTTTAATGAAAATTTGGCAGCTTTTGTTGTTTTTGTTGTTTTTTATTATGTTTTTATTTTTATGGCAAGTTTAGAATTTTTATTAATTTTTTTGGAAGCATTTGTTGCAATTGGCTTTTGTTTTAGCGGGGCAGCAAGCTGTAAGAGAAGACAGAAAATAATTAGATTTAAAGTAATAAAATATTTTAAAAAACTTCTTGAGAGGAAATTAAATTACTTCACGTTAATACAAATTTAATAAAAACTTTTCCTCACTTAAGCCATTCTAGGGGAAATTGAAAAATGCATTAGTAGGACTCTTTCACCTTTTCCTCGTTTACCTTAAGCACACTTTTCCAGCTGTTGGTGCTTGGCCAACTGCCTTTGCCACCCTCCAACTCTTAGAAACTAAGTTTACCCCCACGATTTTACTTTTTTCCAGTTTTCCGCTGAATAAAATATGATTGAGGTTCAAGGCGACTGAAAGCTTTCAACTGCAACAATGTCAATTTGCTGCCTGAAGAGCTGCGGCTGTTTGTCTCGGGGCTAACTATTCCAGTGTTGGTAAATTGATTTTAACGGTGTGAAGGGAAGCTGCTTATAAAATAGTCAAGAGTTTAGAGGAAAAGCGGAAGGAAACTCGGAGCCATCTAATCAATTTGCCGAGTGGAAAGTGGCTGAAAGATTGGCTAAGTAAGTAAGTGGGATGAGTTTAAGTTCTTCAATAAAAAACTTGTTGGTTAAAGTGTTGCTAAACGTATTACAAGGCAAAAATCGCAACCACAAAGAGATAATCAATGAATAATGTTTAAATCTTTAATTCATTCCCCGTATTCGAAAACAATTAAGTTTAAGACGATAACTACTAAACGCCTAATTAACTTCTGCTACGAGTTTGCTCGGAACCCAAAACACAATCGCAAAGTCAGACAAATCAGTGTGGCAATTAGACAATCTGCAAATCAATTGAATCAACATGGAAGCCAGAGAAGATTCGAAAAGTTCGTCACTTGCCACTATTGACAAATCATTCAAGATGCAGTCGGCTGGAGGGGAAGTTCTGTTCTCCAAAAACGGTTGTCGATTGTCATCCAATAATGGTCGTGTGACGTCTCCAACGAGCCCCATGAATCACAAATCATTCGTAATTCTCACTTATTTGTACATTGCCATCCAGATTGATAAGAGATGTCGTCGTGCAATTTCAAATGATTTCATTAGGGACAAGGTAAGTTTATCTTGGGCTTGCGATAAATGTTAGTGGGTCGATGTGGTTGCGGTTTTACATATACGAATATAGGTATGTGTATATAGGCGGCACTTGGCCAAGTTAATTAAACAACGAAACAAGGAAATACTTGTAATTAATGCGCAAAAAGGTAGCAACAACAAAACAATGACTAAGTGATTACAGATACAAAGCGGGCTACAAAACAACAACAACAAAAATAAACAAGTAGAAGACGTCGGCGAACCCTCAAAACCTCTGCTTGAATGAATCCAAAAAAGTGTGGCGGAAAAGCGTGGAAAAACAGCGGGAAAAATGGCAAACAAAAGAAGAAGATACCAGCAGTCATGAAGTTGAACAATTTTCCTCTCCTAGGTTTTTCTCTATTTTTGGTGTGATGCCGATTGCTGCATTTTCCTTTGCATAATTTGCTGAAAGATGCCAAAGCAGGTGACCAAAAGTTGCGAAAATTCTTTAATTTCCTAACCAAGTTTTCTTTGGCCTGGGAAAACTGAAGAGAAGTCTAAAGAAGGCAAAAGCCATTTAATTTTGGGCAATTTAACGTTTATGGCTCAATGTTTAAAGTTTGCAATTGGGATGAATTAGCGTAAATTCAAACTTAAAGTTAAAATGATGTTTGAATATATAATCCTATATTCACAATTAAGAAACAAACAAATATATAAATATTTATACTACTTCTCAGCTAAATAAAAAAAAAAAACTAAAAAATTCAACTGCTTTAGAAACAGTAGCACACGCCATTAACAAATCACAGATTTTATTAATGCAATCAGCTTTAAATTGACAATATTATCATTTGTTAACTTGTTTAATTGCTCGAGTCAGCTTCGAGGAAAGCGCAAAAAAAAGTGGTCTATAAATAAATGTTAACATATTGACAATAAACAAGTAGTTTATCAAGCAAAACAACAAGATATAAAACGCAAGGGGACCTGCAATGCCCACATATTGAGCTGTTTCTACCTTTTCCCCATATATCTTTTTTTTTAGGATCCTATTGCAAAGTGGAAAGGGGAAAACTCGAGTCAGCTTCCATTCCGCGCAACTTTTCAGCACATCTCGCCCACTTTTTACACGAAGCAATTAAATTATGTATTATCTTTGGATTGGCTTTCAGTTCAAATCAAGTTGTAAATCGATTAGGGGGACTGCCGCCGCTTTTCTTCTTTGTTTTTCTTTCGTATACAGTGACCGTCATAAATAAATGCAGTCGACGACAGTTTTGAGTGATTTATGCGACAGTTTTCCCAGGCAATTGGATTTTTTTTATAATTTTTATTTCCTATTTTTCTTTCTATTGATTAGATAGACGAGGAACTGGAACATGTTGGGCGGATTTTTATCTCTGACCATCGCTCCTCTAAAATATTTTTTTTATTTTTTGCAGTTATTATTGTCAGAGCGTTGAGAACAAGTTTTATTTCATCTTTTTGTTGTCGGCTGCTGGCTTTTTTTCTCGCTTCTTGTGAGTCAATTGACCCAAATTGTTGGGCTCTGGCCTTTGTGTCTGAATCGACTTGGGCAGCCTCTCTTGTTGTAGCAGACGTGTCGTTTTCGCTGTTCTCAGATTGGCCCCAAAATACCCTGTAGTTAAGGGGGTTTTGGGGAAACTTAAAAATGACTATCGAAAAATTAAAAAAATAAAATTGGATTTTATAGATTGCAAATAAACACTTGAAATACTTTTAGAGCAATCATTTTTTGGGAAAGAAAACCATATGAAATTTAAAACTCTTATATTTTAATAGATTATGCATTTAAAAATATATCTTTTATAATTGTTTTATCATCTTAAACTTAGGGCATCTTAAATTCCATACACTCAATCAAAGCTCTTTACATGTTTTTCCCTCAGTTTCCTGTTCTTTTGTTTTTAGTGGGACGTCTTAAAACGAAAGGCAGTTGAACTTTGCCAAAATGATCAGCTGAAAAGCTGAAGAGGTTGGGCATGTGGCCGCAAATAACTCTTATCTGATTTGATGAGATACAAGCTCGGCTTAACTTAATACTAATGAACTAACTTAATGAATGTTTAATTTTGATTTATGAAGAATGTTAAGAAACATTCAGTGAAATTTTGGAATTGTAAATTTTTAACGAATTCTTTAAATCTTTGCCAATTTCCAGTTATCTTCTAAATTAAAAAAAAAATAATATAAACTAAAAGATAATATAAACTTTTGCCATGCTTCACTAAATGTTCCATCTCGAATTTAAAATATTCCAGCCATTTTGTGGAATTAAATCATTAAATCCATTTACGACAAATGAATCAAAAAAATTCAAGGGCAAAGCACATTTGTTTGCATTTGCCTCATCTACGAAATTGTGTTTGCACAAATTTTGAGCTGAGTCTGCACTTTATCCCAACATTTTATGGATCATTTAGCAAATGAAGAGGAGAGGAGGCACCCAAAAAGAAAACCGAAAGCCAAGCATCGTGAAAAATATTGCAAACTTTGGTTAAATTCATTTTGAGGCCTTTGACTTTTTTCGTGAGTGCGAAACGAGTTCAATGAATTTCTGTGTCAACAGCTTGCAAGTTTTAATTTATTTCGCCGCTTTTTGATGACTCGATTTAGGCATTCGATGAACCCAAAAGCTAAATTTAGTGATGTGGAAATTTTTTACAACTATTTTCCTTATTATCGGAAAAATGATCTAAAGAATCAGCAGGACAGAAACAGCTGGCTCTTAACGCTTCAAAAGACTCATTAATGATTGGTTTTATGTAAATATAATATTAAATTTAATTTAATAGATTTTAACATAGTTGTATGAGATAATTTATTTTAATTTGCGAATTTTTTTATTACCCCCTGCAACTTACACAATTTTTCAGCTTTTATTTATTTATTGAACTTGAACTTGTAATAAAAATGTATTTTTTATTAATTTAGTACGGCTGGCTATGGTATTAGCGATAGAAAAGCAAACTAATTAAAAAATTGAGCGCGGCTTAACTCGTTAAAAATTTAATGATAAATTTAATTTATTTAATTTAATACTTGCTTAGTAAAAAATTCGCAATTAACACTTTTACTACTGAAAATTTTAAATAAATTTTATGCACTTAAAATTACCATTTTCTCTCATTATCTTTTTAGCTTGATGTAATTAAAATATAAATTCACCAGCCTCAACCAAAAAAACGCCCACTAAACAAATAGTTTACGAGAGGGAGTAGTTTCAAGGGGGTTTTGTTGGGAGGGGCCTGATGGCAGAAAAGCAATAAAAAAAAGGCGCCTCAAAAGGGGCAGCACATGAAAATGAAATCCAAGTCGCTAGAGCTAAATTTTCAACTGGAACAGAGCTCAAAAATGAAGCTGGAAAATCGAGGAGATATTGCACATTGCACGCTGCGCGTTTTATTTTCTTCGACGCCTCAAGTGTTAATAAAATGTTACAGTTAAGTTGCCATGAGAGGCGTCGAAGGGGGCGTGGCACCGTATCCACCGTATGTGGTAAACATTTTTGCAAATGGAATGCAAAATGAATTGCAACCAAATGGAGTTGTTGCCGCTGCAGATGATATTACAGCTGTTGTTGTTGTTGCGCAAGATGATTGCAATTCCATTTCCAATGATTGGCAAACAGCATCCCCAGGGGCGTAGAGCATTAGGGGGCGGGGCCAGGGACTGAAGGGTGTGAAGGCAACCCGTCTTGGATAAAGAAAAAAAAACTTTAGTTAAGGCCCAGCACATGCAACATCTAAGGCAACAGCTACGAAAACCGACTGCAAAAATTTGCATGATGTGCTTGCCATATGCAAAATATTTGTAAGGCACTGGAAAAAATTTATTTGGAAGTAACAAATACTAGGAAATAAAAATACAATCACTTTGAAATATTAAAGACTTTAAATTCAATTTAAAAACATTTTATTTTTTTTAAAACATTTTTAAATGTATTTTTTAAAAGAACGTATTTTTTAAATATTTTTTAAGAGCACTTTAAGTGTAGACTTTTTTGGATTTCTTATTTTATTTTTCTAAGTGTAATACATAAATTATAACGCTTTTGGCATAAGGTGTTGTCTAGGGAAAAACAGCTAGAGATCTCTTTAAGTAAAGAAAAACCGAAAAATTTAAATAAACATGTGGAAAAAGCGCGATAAAGGCCATAAGAAGGGGATAAGTGGAGAAATAATTCCAAGCGAGACAATGAGGCTGCTGAAACGAACGCAATGCAAAAATTTACACGGAAGTCAAACGGAGAGGAAAACAACGAAAATGAATTTCAAAATCGCGATGAAAATGGTTTTCCAATTTTCTGTGGACCTGTGAATCTCCGCGAAAAAAGTGCAAGAAAAACCCAAAGCAAACTGAAAAGTGAGATCAAGTTAAATAAGCGTTAAATTGCCCGACTGCAATTGCATATGGAAAACAATAAAAGCTGTGAAATGGTTTAGGGCTTGTTAAGAGCAGCCCACTAAACACTCAAAAAACATTAGCATACAAAATTAACAGGCGGCGGGGAAAACCTGAAACCGAGTTCAACGACCCCAACGAAAAGAAATCCCTCATCTTGGGCATAATGAAGAAAATCTCCGCAATTGACGCAACATTTCTGCACACACTTGAGACACAAAGCCACTAAAAAGAACATAATGAAAAGCAAACTTAAATAATAAAAACATAAGAAAAAAGAAAGAAGGTAAAAACTTCGCACACATTAACTAACAATGGGAAGCAACGAACTGTCCTATAAAGCTTAAACAAAGGCAAGAAAAAGAAAAGGAATTATAAATATAACTACTCTATCGTTCTATGAAAAATGGCGTCACTACAATCGTCGTCCGATTTCCAGCTATCAAAAGCGTTAATTATACATATATAGTATAGCCTTTAGTTATCAGCGTGCAAAAATAAAACGACTGTAAGCTGATATGGGAAGGGAAACCACTGAAGAATCGAACGGTAAAAATCCAAGATGTGTCATGAGGCCTCGAAATCTCTTGTTTATTTCGCTGGCGCCTCTGGCTTCTTTTATTGTTTACCTGTCTCTTGAAGAAGTTGTTCTTTTCTTTTCCCTTGTTTTCTTTCTTGTCTCGAGCCATCAACAGTTATCAACTGGTGGCAATAAACATGTATATTTGATGGTTCGATTATGACATAGATGTTGAACAAGTCTGTTGACAAGGCGTTAGATTGGAGAACCTTTCTGGGGAGGATCGATTTATACATTGCTTTGACAGCCCGATGAGATCATATTTTTTTAAGAGCTCAAATTGGCACGTTAGCTCACTCAAAGAACATATATCTTCAATATGATCTTGACCCAAATGTATGCGATTATATTTTGGCAGATGGCTGAACATTATCATTATTTTTAATGGGTTATATACTACGTGGGTTCATCAGAAGCTGACCTTAAATCATCGATTTATAATGATTAATTATAAAATTGCATGTTCATATTCACTGATCTTCAAGTGCATCAATTGATTGCGAATATTATTATTTCAGACATAATTATTAAGAAATATTATATTATATTGAAATAAACAAAATTACCTGTTACAATATAAATTTAAGTAATTTTTAAAATTTTATAATAATTTTTTAAACATAGTTCTAAGCACCTTGAGTTAGACCTTGAAGCATCTAACAGTTGACAGACTGCATTATTATTTAAGCTTGAGCAAAGTGCGTGCTTGTTTCAGCTGATCACACAAAAGTTAGTTAAGTGCGATCTCAACTGAAGTTAACCAACCTTAAGTTCTCTAGCAATGATCAGAATCAACTGAACTTTAGTCAACTACAAAATGCTCATAAATATGAGATAAGAACATAAAAGTTATAATGGTTATTTTAAATCAACAACTGATAAGATATATGTGACAAATTTTAGTGAAAGTGTTAATAGCTAGTTTGATTATCTCTAAAATGTTTTAAAAACACTTCTACCTGGAAGCTTTCGACAAAGAGATGTCTAATCCAACACTTGACAACATTCAATGGGGGAAATGGAAAATCAACAGACCTCATCAGCATGCTGCAGCTTTCATTCAAATCCAATTTAGAATTCAAGTCAAGAAAAGTGTAATTAATATGCCGAGAAAAGAGCCGACTTCTGGTTTTGCTGGCAGGTTGCACACGTCAATGGCAGGCCCAGAATCCCCAGATTCAGATTCAGATTCGTATTCGGAACCGAGCTGACAGACAGCCTCATATCATATCAAATAACCTTCGTGTGGAAACAAACAGAAACCGGTTGCCTGCACTCTGCTTATATAAAATTAGACACACTACATGATGGGAGAGGGTTATGTGGTCGCGTAATAAAATTAGAAAATGGAAAATGCAGGGGGGTCTTTGGGCCCCCGGGAGGAGGAAGTGCCTGCCACCCATCAACCCAGCAACACAGCAACCCACCAACGGAGCTGCAACAGAGCGGAAACCGTTCGCTTGGCTCTCAGCTGTTAGTTGTTAGCTGTTAGCTGTCGGCCGATGGCAAATCTCAAATGGCTGGCCATTTCTTGACACTTGACAAACTTGGTTAAGGGGTATTTACTGGGTAGATTGAGCAGCGAGATATTTAACAAGGTTTCAGGCAGCAGAAATTGCATTTACACCAACTACATTTTCCCAGCAATAAAAAATATTTAATGAAATACAAAAGACCAGAAACTGTAAACCGTTTTTAAATTGGTTTTTATACATTCTTAAAACCTTCAAAATATTTTGGGTATTATAAATAAAGATCTTGACTAAATTACTTAAAATAGAACATTGAATTTTATGGCCAAATCATTTTAATTATGGGAAAATACTGAAGTTTAGTACATTTGCAAATGAATAGATATAAAAGCATTCAAGTTGCTGCACTGAATAATTTTTATTATTGCTAGGACTATAACCAATTTCATTTAATTACCAATCGCAAAAACTATAAATTATCATTTAAAACCACACATTTTTTCACAACCTTTAAAAAATTATAAAAAAGACGTTATTTAAAATTTCGTATTATATCTAGGGTATCTAAGTGCTTAGCACTTCAATTCTCCCCTTATTTAATTATACAAATACATCAACGACTGGCAAATAATTACGAGTATCAACACCCACTGACGGCGAACTCTTATCGACAGAAACCAGGCTGCCGGTTCGCGCCCACAGGGGGCGTGTTTGTCGCTGTAGTCGCCTATCAGCTCATTAAGTCGTCTATGTCTAGGGTAAAAAAAGTGATTTCCAGGCGTAACAATTGCTAATGCAGCAAAACGCCGAATGGGCCACTTCATTAGCATTGTCAAGCCAACCGCAAAATGACTCAACTTAACTGAAATTTCAGCTCGGAGAACAGAAATGGGAAATAAGTCAAGATCAAGATTCTTCGGGCCTTCACTCGTAATCTCCTCAACTTGATGGATGTGTCTTTCTGTGTGGGCCCCGTGAAACCGACAAAAAAGAAACAAAAAATCCACTTAAAAGCATACATAAATATCAATTAAACGTTTGGCCACTGAACTTTTGTTTGACTTACAAAACCGTTCAAGTTTAAGTAATTTCTGAACCATGAAAAGTCATTCAACATTCAACCGAAGGTCATTGTCTTGGGGGGATATTCATGGATTTTTGGGTCAACAATTGGGTAAGCTTTCCCCCAACACTAATTAAATGTCACAGCAAGTTAAACATAATTTTAGCCCAGCAATTGTGCAATTGTCGCTGGAAAGTTATGCCGAAGTTAACCCAGTTTTTCGGCCTGTTAGCTTTAATTTGCAAACGAAACCGAAAAAAATGGGGAAACGGGTTACATAGAACACAAGTTTCGACTTCATGACATTCCAATTTGCATAGGTGAGTGAAAACCACAAAAAAAAGAGGAGAATTATTTTATTATTTTTTGACAATTCGATGAACAGAACGGTAAAGAAAGAAAGCGAACCTTGAGTCCAGGAAACGGAATAATGACACTAAAAAATTGCTCAAGTGAGTCATTAAGCTGGCTGCGAAGTCTCGTTTCCCTGTCTCTTTCTTCTGGTCTCTCGCCGTCTCTTTTCCTTTGTGGAAGCAGCCATAAAGGAAGCTATCCACACACACCTCAACGGAACTCAAGGGGCAAGGGCAAACACCTTGAAGAAAACAGGAGAAATACAAAAAAAATGTGCACAACTGCATTTCCTTTGGTTCTTTGTGTGTGGCATAAAAAACACTTCTTGGCCAAAAGGAATTTCGAGGAGCCATAAAGGATTTCCTTTGTTCTGCTTCGTGATGACGTAAAACGGGTCAAGAAGAGAGTGAGTTATCATTAAAATTCAAGCGAGTTTATACTTGACAAGAGCCCTAAGATCGTTATGCATAAATTTATTATTATTTAAATAAGGAAGAGCTAACCAATTATGCCAATAAATATAGTTGTTCAACTAGTTGGGAAAACAAAATCTTAGGTGTTATTCTGAAACTATATTCTAAAAGCGGTCCTGAATAAATTAAGAACCCAGCAAACACCGCAAAACTACCACGCATAAAGAGTAAACAGTTTTAGTGGTATTCCCTTCCATTACCCAACACTCCCACTTTCTAACATCTCTGTAATTTTTCCACCATCGTTTCTTACATTGTTTACCTTAGCTAGTTTGGCAGGAAGCAGCCACACTGACGATTTTGGCCAACCAAAAATATGCAGACAACAAAGACTAAAGGTTTTCCAAGGATCACTGAGGAAAACTATTACCAAAAGAGCTTGGAAAAAATATTAAATAAAGATTGTAATAAAAATATATTTTTAAAGATTAATTATATATCAAATTATAATTTAAAGACAACGTTTGAACTAAAACTGGATATTATTTTAATATTAAGTTTTGATAGAAAAGAGAGGAATATTTTTTGTGTAGACTCCCTCTTCTTCGCCAGTCTGCAAAACTTTGGGAGGGTAAAAAAGGAAAGCGAGGGAAAATCTACCTGCGGGGGCGTTGTCAGCATTGCCAGACGTTTTCCAACCACAGCGGGAATGGCGGTTTGGGGGAAATGCGTCGAAGAAAAGCGACAACTAACTACGGCTGACAGTGGCTTGGGCTAAATTGAGTTGGCATTAGTCAAGCCAAACAGAACTCACTGAAATGGGGATTGTCTGGGGCGAAGAAGCACCTCAAGAGCGAAGAAAATCATAGGTAAGAAACTTTGAGCTGCCCCCTCATTCTCTGTTTGCTAAGTATATCAAATTTTTTCCAGCTACGTGTGCCGCTTCTCACGCTCCAGCTTTAGTTCATCGGAACAGATGTTGGCAAAAATATTTCTCGTCGTATATATATATTTTTTTCTTTTTCAACTTTTTTACTCATTTTTTTTCTTTTGCCCAACTGCAACATTTGTTGAGCAGACAAACTCGCCATATTATTCGGTAAATTCACATGTCAGAAAAGTATAGGAATGAGAGTTCAAAGTGTATATATAAACCAATATGTTGTTATTTTTTCGTCTGCTGGAAAAGACAGAAAAGAGGAGGGTATTTTGGCTCTAAAATGATGTGCAAATTCCCTGAAGGAATTGTCTGGACAGTTGGCAAAGTCAGCTATGGTCAGTCAGTAAAATGAAGTGTGAATGGAATTCCAAAAATCTTGGGATAGATAAATAGAGAAAATAAAAGAATTTTAGAAGAATGGTTTGGCGCCCAAGTCAAGTCAGAAATGTAGATTAATGATTGATCTTAAATGCGGAATTTACTCTAGATAAATAAATAATAATAAAGCGAACAGCAAAAAAGCATAACAAATAAATTACGTTATCAGAAAAATCATAACAAGCTTTTGCAATTAGGTCGATTGAGTCAGGAAATTCCTAAACAAATTGTTTGCATTGCTGCCCTCAAAAATCATTGACAATAAATCAAGCTAAACCTGAGACAATTTAAGGAACAAACAAAAACCAGGCAAAACTACCAAGCTGTCTGGGCAGAAAACCAGGTAATAAACAATCAAAGCCGGCAAAAATTGAAATTCGAGACCAAACAAGTTTTTCTGTTACTTTGGGGGGATCGTTCAATCGTCGAAGTAAATAAACAAAAAAGCCACGTACCAAAATGCAATGCAACACAGCAACAAAAGTAACAGCCAACGAATGTGGAATAATTTAAGTCGCGCCGAGAGCGAGCATAAAACGCAGTCAAACAGTCAAATGCCATTTCCGACTGCAGTCAGACATGAAAAAAAAACAACAGAGACAACTACCGCAGCAATAGTAACAGCAGCAATAACAATACCTACAACAGCAATAAAAGTCACAACTACAGTACAACATCGAAAAGTTTAAGTACATAGAGATGTTACTTACTTATTCCAATAAGAAGAAAAAGAAAAGTTTCTTTACAAGCCCTTTAAAACGGTCTTTATAGAAATCATCAATACATTAATTAAATTTTTTACAAAATAACAACTTTATAGATCAATCTTATTATATTATTGCGAGTTTTCAAAATCAGAATCTCAGAATCTCCAAGATATAATATTTCTGTATTTTATAGAAATCGTTTTCAAAGCCTTACTGTAGAAATACCAAACAGTCAAGTCAGTTGCAAACTGAAAACTCGGGCCAGTTAAGAGCACGTGGCTCCCCAGACGGAAGCCAGTGACCAACAACAAGGCATGGGTGTGCCAAAGGGGGAGGAGTTATGGGAGGGGGAAGGTAGGTGGTATGGGGTTTACTGCAGCCTATGTCTGGCCAACTCGGTCTGGTCTAAATACTCAGTGGAACGAACTAAGCGACGTGTTTTATGTGCGTTCTTTGGTATTTATGGAGTTGCATGTTCAACCGAAGACAGTTTGGGCATATGTTTATTATTTTTTATGTGCTTTTTTTTTTCGGTGGTTAGTGCTGCTCCTTGTTGTGGGAGTCGTTGTTGGGGACACCTGGGGGAGACCCAGACCACTGGGTAATTTTTCTAAGTGCAACGCTTACATTCTTCCCCCATCGAAGGTGCGCCCACATGAAAATGGAGGGAGGGGAAAAAAAAAAACACCTCCACACACCTAAAAACCAGCGCATATCATGGCTAATTTGGATGGTTGTGGCGGTGGTGTAGCCACCTGGAACCAGAAGTGGAGCACTCAACTCTGCGGGGGTTGTCCTGAGAATCGTAAAATATACCAAATAACTCTATTTGCAGGAGTTTGGGTGGTGATATTTAAAGATACTCTTTAAAAACGGCATTAAAAATAAGTCATCTTTAGACAGGATATTAAAATTGCATTTCTTAATTATGTAATTGATTTCTAAAACAAACATAAAATTATTTGTTTCGTTAAAAACTATTAAAATTTGTAAATATGCCTGCTATTAAACAAAAATAAAATTATTTTTTCCCTTTTTATTTTTATACTTTTAAATATGTAAAAATTTTATTTTAAATATTCCTTAATGCTTTCCCATAATCATATATTTTCCTTTCCCGTTTTATCAACAAATTTCTAGCTAAACGCCCCACAAAAAAACAGAGCATTCAAAGTATAAACAGCCAAGTGCATTAGTTCTTTTTCGGCTTATTTTGACTATAATTAAACAAGCAGCTAAACGATGGGCGTTGCCTGATATGAGATTCGTTTTTGTGCTGGTACCTCTGTGGGCCATTAACTTGCCTTGACTCTTTGACTTGAAGTTGATAGAAGACTTTGTTTATTACCTGCAAAGATAAGAGTAAAAACAGGTTGAAAATTAATAACAAAAGCATTGGGACATACAATAGACATCATTAAAGCGATTAAATATTTGCACAGAGCTATCGTAATAGGGAATATATAGAGTAAACAAGTCATGGTGTGTATGAAACATACTCTCCTACAATAAAAATCCACTGGGGAGCTATTCACATCTGTTCCTATCTCCCTCTCTCCGTCGCCCAGCGGCTATCTCTTTCTGCTCGTGCGAATTAACCCACTTTTGTTGGCCCATTCGCAGCCCCATCAACACAACTGCCAACGAATTTATGATTATGAAATCGAAAACGGTTTTTATTTAATTTAATTTCATCGCATTTGTTTACCATTTGCTTTGGCCCACATGAAAAAACCATTTGTTTTAATTGTTTCAAGCGGAAATATTGCAATATTGTGTTTTATTTGCAAATACAATTGATTATAGATTGGGTTTTGAGTTTATTTGTACAGTATTGGGGTAAAATAAATCTTCATTTCAAATATTAAATATTGATATTTGCCAAATGCCCTAAATCTGTAATCCTTATTTGTATTCTAAATATATAAAACATGGGAAATGATGACCTAAAATATATTTCTTTGTTATTGGTATGATATTATTATTTACTGATTTTTAGTATATAAATTTTATGATATTATTTTTTTTCCTTTTTGAATAATTTATTTAAAAGTTGGTAACATTATTAATATTTAATTTGTTTATTAAACAATTTTATTTTATATAAATTTTAAGAGTTTTAAGTCATTTAACTTTTCTAGAACTCAATTTCCAAAGACATTCTTACTTTCAAAACCGTTCTTGCTCTCCGCTAGACTAGAAAACCGCCAAACCAACTCGATTACAAGCCTAGACTCTTAGACCCTCCCCTCTTACTTTCTCTATCTAAACCACTGCTGTTTTTACCTTTCCCCTTGCCATTTCGTTTACCTCTCCATATATCTAAAAACAATAATTGACAGATTCCCAGACTTCTAACAAGGAAGCGGCTATCGCAATGACTTTCAAACTTCGACACTGACCTCGGCAATGCCAAAAATCATGAAAAAATGCCACTCAGATACGACTCGACTCGTTCCATTGGGTTCCGAATCCCCCTTCCATAAAACCAACGACTTTGACTTTCTAAGGCAATTTACGTTTGTTGAGGTTTTATGGCTAGAAAGTCCACTTCGATCATAGAGTTGTAGAAAAATTCATAAGCATAAGCAAGCGAAAATGGTTTTGTGTCCGTTTAGCGGGCCAATAAAAATGTGCAACCTGTCTGTGGATTTTTTTTGTTGATTTTTTTCTTGCCGTGTATTTGTGTGCACATGCATTATTAATGCCTCCGACAATTGCAACTGCATTTGGCCATGTGGCAAGGCATCGTCGCATTGTTTATAACTGTAATTTGCCACAGACAACTGAGAAAACTTTTTAGCCGGAATGTGTGAAATTTCCAAACTGCCGGCGCAGTTTAGTCATAGTTATAGTTATAGTAACACTCTTGGCACCGACAAACATCTGGCCGTGTGCAGATAAGACCCTAATTGCATTCCCCCGAAAATGCGCAGAAGGACGGGTTTAATTTATTAGTTCGGACAGCAGTCGGGTTATTTATGACACCCACTGTCGGCTTGCATAATCAAATGCCAATTTACGATTGGGCGCCACTGTGTTGATTGCCAATTGAAAGTGTAGTTTTACACGTGTGAAAAGCTCAATTAGGTAAGTATTAATTGAAATGAGGTGTAAAATACATGGACAAGTTGAGGTAATAAATATGAGAAAAGTGGTAAATACTATTTTTAAAGCAATAAGTTAGCAAAGCGGTTAATTTAGTTTTAGTGTTAATAAAAAGTCTACAAAACAATAATAGTTTTTGGAAAAATTTTAAAATACATTTGAACAAGTTTGTGTTTTTTTTTAAACTTTAAATTTGATTTTTAAAATAGTAAGTAATGAAATAAATCAATTCTAGCCACTACTATTTTTTTTATCACCACTTAAAAAACTTTAATGAAATTGCCCATGATCAACCCAAATATAGAGTATACAAAATATTTGCTATTTATTTCCCACCAAACACTTACCTTGCCACAACGGAAATGTTTAGACTTTTGTTACTCACATCTAATGGCAAGGCAAAATTATTAACACATAGATATATCTATAGATGGCTAAAAAAGCAAACGAATGTCGAAGTCAAGGAAAAGTTAAGGAAAAACTTATACATGTGTCCAGCCAAAATATTTGATGCGTATAAATAATGAATTTGTATTTGGCAAATAAATTGTCCGATATGGAATTAATGCCAATTCGACACGCAAGCCAGCCAAAAACTTTTAGTCTGATTGAACAATATAATATTATTGAAAGGAATGGCCGAACAAAATGAGAGGGAATGAATGGGGTACTGAATGAGTGTTTCCATATGTTGGCAAATTTAAGAAATGAATAATATGTTGTGATATAATTTCTTAAAGATTGCATAAGAAATACTGGGAATTTTACAGATAAGGAATAATACATTTAATAAACAAATTAAATATATTAGATCCTAAATAAATAGTTTTTGTTTGAAATTTAATAATCAAGCATAAAAATGTGCCTTTAAATTTCTTTAAATATTTAATTTGTCACGCATAATTTTTAGAAAACTTTCGCTTTAAGTTTAGTGAGAAAGATGGATAGAAAGTACCATCGACCCCAAGAAGATCAAGATATATCCATGTGACCAGACCAAATCGATTGAACTGAAAGTTCGTCACGTTTGCTCACTTCAAATCGTATCAATGGAATGCCAAAGATCGCAGTCATGTGTTTTTTGTTTGAAATGCTTTCGAGGGTCGTTTGTTCACTTTTACTCACAAAAAGCCGAAACGCATAAATAACCAGCAACGGTCATTGGCGATGATTTGGATGATGACAATGACGGACCGCTAATCATACTTTAAACATTACAACAATATAGCACCCAACCCAAGCAAAATCGACGAAACGTGCGCTTCATTAATATGTGAAAATAATAATGCGCCTTGGAGGCGACACAAAAAAAGCAAAATATCAGGCACAAAAAGCATAACTTAAATAAATGTTGTCGACAAGTAAAAGTCAAAAGCATTTAACGAGGCGCAACCAATGATAGGAGAAATTTTGAAAAGGGGGAGGTGTAGAAAAGTGAGGCTATTATGAAATTAAATTAAATATTTTAACAAGTATTCATAAAATTAAAAGTTGTATTTTTATAGATCATAATATAAATTACCTACTGCTCTTTGTAAATAAAAAAAAAATCATCTTGCTTACAAACTTATTCTTACTGTTTTATAGTTTACTTTAAAAAAAAATCCTTTTATCTTAACTTTTCAACAGTTCCAACTTGACCACATCCAATCGGAACTTTCTTTTTACAAAGAAGAAAATGTAACTCGAATTATAATTGATAAGCGAGCAACTAAGGCGACTTTCATTGCGATTAGAAAACCGAAAAGGCGAAGTGGAGTAAAAGTCGAGCCAGTTGGGTGAGGGAAAAAGCATTTAGTTGAGCGGTAATCGACTCTAATTGCGGTCCGGCTTTCGTGGGTTAAAGGTGTGCTGCCAATTAGCCAAAGCAAAGTGCGATTACTTTTGGGGGCCAATAAAATACGAAGGTTGGAAAAGCACGCGAGCTGCCATTTTCCCATTTCTATCTGCATTTATCTATATCTTTTAATTAAATGTCTGAGGTGCAGTGACCCGAATTAATTAAACAAATTTACCGACGGCTCGGTTCGGATTGAAAAGCAATTCATTTTAAGTGAAGTGCGGATAAAGTGTTTATTTTCCTTAATTTTTTTTGGGGCTAGTTTCAAGTGGCTCGTTGAGTAATCGGATAATCTTTAAACATTTAAATATAGAACAAACTTTTCACACTTGTTGTTATTTTTCTTCTTTTACAGCTCTCAAGAAAATGAAAGGTAAACAACAGGGGGGAAAATGTTTTTTGAAGGGCAAACGTTTTGGGAAATTTATTTGGATTTTGATCTGCTTCGCTCGAGAACTTTAATCCGCTTGAAGTTTTTTATATTTTTAACTATTTTTGGCAAACATTTTTTCTCTAACCTTTCGCACTCTATTAAATGACTGACAGCACAAAGTTCAATAAACTCCCAAAAAATGAGGTACTACTTTTGTTTTATTTCCGCTTTTCTCATTTTTCATTGAGTTTTTTTTTGTTGTTTCTTTGTTGGTAGAAATTTAAATTGGCGTAACAAGACACACAAAAAAACTACAATCAAATGGAAGGAGATCAACGGCTACAATAGGGAAATATTGTGTATAGGGGTCAAGTTGAATTACTGAACAATAGCGATTCGAAATGAGACAGAGAAGGAAGGAGATAAAGGGTGGGGTATTCCGTTTGTTCCAATTCATTTGGCAAGAACAAACAGAAAAAATAGAACGTTATAGACAAAGAAGAGGAAGAAGAAATGCCATTCAATAAATTCGACAATTTTTACAGTTGGTAGTTTCATTCTCTGACATCATAACCCCATAAAAACCACACTTCCTATGCTGAGTTTAATTCTGGAAAACAAAAGAGGCCCACAAATGTTAGTATACTTGTCCGTACATTTGTCCGTATAGTGAAAAACATTTTCTAACTCGAAGTTGAAATAACAATACAATATCATTGAACATCATTTGTAATATAATGCTATGGTGTTTTTTTATTTTAAATTAATTCATTTTTACGAGTTAAAGCGCCATATTAGATTTAAATTTCTAATGATTTTTTCCTTTGATACTTTCTGATCGAAGTTTCATCAAAGCGATATCTTGCTTTCCCAAAAATTAAAATTTCGCTGCCTTTCGCTCTCGCTATCGTGCCACTTTTACGTATATCTGCTAGTTTTCAGACTTGTCGTTTTGGCTGTATCTTATCTTTCCGCGTCTGACCCAACTGACTTTTTCCGTCTAATGACAATAAACACGCGCTCATTCACACAGATACCCACATTCACGCACTCGTGGAGTCAATTGTGTTGACCATGGCCAACAGATATTCAACATTCAATCATATTTGCTGACCCTCGCAGATTTTTATTTATTTGCCATTACCTCCCAGCCTTATTTTTTTTTTTTTGCAATTAGACGCACACACTTCCCTCTTAGTTTTGCCTCTCTTTGGTTTATTGCCGATTTTGCCTTGTGCCGCATTTTCTTTTTCTTTCCTATCTCTTTCGATTTTTCCCAGAGCTTTTCGCTTAATTAGTTTTTTTTGTATTGATTTTTTGCCATGCATGAGTTTTTTTCTTTGAGGGTTTAGCTATATATGTTGCTTATTTTCGTTCTTCAAGAAGGCAAACACAAAGCGTTAGCAGATAAAATAGCAAACACTCCCACAAAAAGAGGCCAACTAAATTTTGGCAATCGCTTTGTTATTGATTTTGGTTTGGTTTTTTATTGTTCTTTTTTTTTTTTGGTTGATTGATTTATAGTAAAAAACCTTGATCTTGATGATCTATTTCAAAGGCCTCTCGTTTGCCCTGATTTGACCTGAATGTTTATGATTTATACTAATTTTTCGGCCAAATTTCCCACTAATGGAAATTGCATCAATCATTAATAAGTTGATTTTGCTTGATCTCTTTTTATATATTTTATTTTTCTTGACAGCCTCGAGCACTAAAAAACACTTGAGAATTCTACGTTGAATTGGCTGCTTTTGTTTTGTTTTATTTCGTATTTATTTATTTTGTTCTGATTTAGCCACTTGACGCTCACTTTCGCCTTTCTTTTCATGTATTACGTCTTCAGCTTATCTGTTTGCCAATTTGCTTTTTTTTTTGTATTTGTTTCTTGTCACTTGCTTGTGTTATTGCGCTTAAAAAATCGTTTTAATTTTGGTGATGAGCAATGCGCAATTTTTTTAGAGGGATTTTAAAATCTGTTTGTTTTGGCTTTTATCAGTAATTTATTTTAATTGTTTTTTCGTTCTGTACTGAATTTTGTTTTATGCTGCTTATTTTTAAGAAATGATTTATAAACTATTTATATATTTTAAACTATAATAGTGCTTATAGGAATTAAAATGTATACATTGCATTTTAATACATTTATTTTAATTGTTTAGCATTTGTTATAAATGTTACATTACTAAGTTTAATTAATCATAAAAAACGTCTTTTAACATTTTCTGTTATTTTGATTAGTTTTCCATAAAACTTTTATACAAATTTCTCACTATTTGCCTTCTAGGCTGCGAACAATAAATTATAATTATTGCCAGTTAGTTTTGGTCTGGCAGTTGGCCAAAGGCAATAATATCCGTCGAGAGAAGACGAGGCCGAGCAAACGCAGCTGTTGCAATTCAAAAAATAAATTTAAAAAAGTCCTCCCTGCAGGTTCTCAAACAATTTTGCCTATCCTTCCCCTACTATTCGCCCCTACCAACCCGACAACAAGTTTGAGGACAGACAACAACGAGACGCATAAAGTTTGTTTCCCTTTTTCCTTTATTTTTTTATTGCCAGTCTGTCACACCAAAAAAAAGGAAAAAAAAACGAGGAGAAATTGCCTTTAAAAAATTGCCACAAAAATAAAAGCAACTTTGGCCAGTTGTTGGGCCGACTGCATAATACTTCCTCTTCAAACTTGGCACAAGCCATGGCCAAAGCCAATTGCAGGCATTGCGGACCGAATTCCAATCCCACTTAATGGGTTATGACATCGATGGGATGTTGCGGGGAAGGCGGGGCTCTTCGAGCAACAATGTTTACCCGTCCAATGTTACTAAGCCCAAATCATCACAGGGAGCGGCAGCTGGCTAAAACTTGTAATCCCGCAATTTTCCCTGATTAAGTTGTTCGTTAATAGTTCGTTAGTTGAGTAAATAAAGTAAACTGAAGTGAAATGATTATGGGATGATGAGGATGAAAGTGGTCCGGGGTTGCCAGCCTTTCATGGAATGTGATCCATGATCATGAGTTGGCAGTTCCTCATCCCATAATCTCTATTTATCTCATTCCTATGGCGTTTAAGAGGAAAAACCATTACAAAACACACTCACTACTTAGTAAAAAATAATAATTTAAGACTTTTTGCCTATACTATCTCAGAAAGTAGTAAAAATAATTAATTTTGGATAAAATTCTGTAATTAAACTACTAATTTCGCATAATTTCCTTTCCCAGTCCATAAATTAGTTTCCATAAATTCCAGGGGGTTCCGGCTCCACCCCCAAAAACTAGTTCTTATCCCAAGACTCCCACATAAAATAAACCGTTGCGAAAATACTTTAAAAATAGTAGCTAACTATAAATGCGGCAACAAATTCTAATTAAGCAACAAAACAATACAATGCAATTCAAGTCATTAGAAACGACCTCAAACAATGGCCGTGGAAGAATGCGAAAAAAAAGAAAGCTGAAGGAGAAAATCGAACTGGGAGTAAGGAGGAGTTCCCCGGGCATAAATACAAACTCGAGTGAAGATGGTTTGGGAAAGAGAAGAGCTGTGTGCTCAGCAGCCATGTCTTATCGAATCGGGTTTGCCATTAACTTGGCCCGAACCAAAGTAAACTGCATTCCAGCCATACTCAAGTGCGAGTAGAACTCCTCCTATATGTGTTCATCTCCTCGAGGTGCTCCATCCACTCCGAATTCCTTCCTGCCCCTCGCAAACCTCACCATTTTACCCCCGGCTCCCCGATTTCCCGACTGCAACTCTGCCTCGCTGAGGAAGCGCCGGCAACTTACATGATATCAATAAAAGTGCACAGTGCTAAGATAAACTTGAAGAGCACCAGAAGGCCAGACACAAAACAGAAATAAAATAAGACTCGGCTTTGAAGGTGGGATTTTTGAATGCCCTATCAAATGGGAAATATGATAACTTTGGAAAAATAATAATGTTTTTTTATCCAATTAATAATGCTTATTCCTTTTAAAAATATAATAAATTATAGCTATAATAAAAACTATTTTATAAAATAACATATATTTTCAATTGAAGAGACTTCAATGAGTGTTTGGTAAAAATTCCTTATTCCTTTTGAAAATATAAGAAACTAAGGATTTAATAAAAACAATAATTTAAAATATTATATAATCCATAATATTTAAATGTATTTTTAAGATTTTAATGGGTGTTCGGAAAAAAATTTAGAAACAAAATCTATGAAATCCCGGAATGTGAAGACTTTTGAGTTATTACTTATGTATTAACTGTGACCGAAATGAATGAAGTATTTTTTCTGATTTTTCGCGGTAGAAAAAACACTTTTTTTTAATAACTCTAAAGTAATTTGAATTACCTTAAATTTAAAAATGTTTGTTGTTAAGAGTAATACCCTTGGACAGAGTATAAAATATGGAAGTGGCAGTGGAGAGGAAAAAGGTAGAAGTCACACAACAGCAGCAGCCAACTCCAATCTCCGAGCAGAACAACAAGTGGAGGGTGAGGGCGAAAAGTCAGGAAAATGCAGCAGCAAAAATGTTGCACCTTTGTTAGCTGTTGCCGTTGTTGCTGCTGCTGTTTGTTGGTGGCAACTCTTGACTTCGGGCGGCTTAATGGATGTGCAACGCATATTGCAAATTATCCCAAAATGTTGGACAGACGAGGGGGGAAAGGGGGGCACAGAATATACAGGTGAGACTCGGAGCCAAAGTGCAGGCCACACTTCAGTCGAGACATTCCCCCAGGTTGCCATAATTTTGAGCCCTCTCTCTTTTATTTGTCTTGTTTTGTTGCCTTGGCAAATTTACAGTTGCATTTTGTGGAATGCATTTGGGAATTTTTTTGGCCAGGTGAAAACTGGTTTAGGGTGTTACAATTGGGAGTTCCTCATTGAAAGGTGAAGAAAAGTGGTTCTATTGGCACCTAATAAAGATGTTTATTTGCTTTTTCAAAAATATAGTATACCATCTTATAATATTAAAATCATGCATTATGTTAATAATTAACTATGTTCAAAGGAAAGGAGTTCGCATAAAATAAAGTTTTAACTAGTAAAAATATTTGTAAGTCAATTTTCGTAATCAAGAAATGCTTCAAATTGTTTCTTGATTGCGTACTAACCAACATTTTACAGCTTCCTTTACTAGTTGCCATTCTTAGCCTTTTCTTTTCCTTATTTCCGAGCTGATTGCGGCCAACACAGACTTCCAATTGAGCCATGCCCCATTAGTTGGAATATACGGCATAATATTTAATGGGCACAGTTTAAAGTTGCAGGCCAATAAGAGAGCGGCCGAGATAAAAAAGAACGCAGACTGGCCAAAAGGCAATAAAAGAAGACTGAAGGCACCGAGCCAATGATGTAGATAGAGGGAGAATGCAAGTGGAAGGGGCTGACAATGCCGACGCAGTAGGAATATTCAGATTTTTCATATCGCATCTATGAGATACGTGAGCCCTTGGCTTGGCACAGTCGCAGATACATTTACAGTGAGAAAAACCAAATTAAACGTGCTTGGGTATGAGAATCATGCCAGGAAATCCTCGTAAGAGGGATCCTCCTTTAACCGCCTGTAGATAAATTGCTCAAGCGAGAGAAACGAGTTGAATTCCAAAACTAGAAAACATGGCCAGCTACGACTACAAAAATACTCAATGCGCACCTGTCGCCAGGTAAAAAAAAACACAACCGGCAAACGTCTTAGTCAGCAAGGCAAAGCAAAAAAAAAACCAGAACTCAAAGACAAAAGTCCAGAAAAATCACACAAACACACTGAGCAGGTAGAAAAGAACCAGTAGGAAAACAAACAAAATGGGAAAAGTTGGAAAACGGAGAAGATCTCAAGAAGTGGAGATCCACAGCACATAGAACCAAAATCCACCTGTCACCGATCTCACCATTCTTATTTCTTTCTCTTTTTTTAAAACTCTACTGAGCGGCTTTGACATTTGATCGCGAGTTTTGGGTTTCGTGATGCCCTACACTTTATACGGCATTTGGGGCTCAGCAGTAATCTTATTGGAATTTCGTAATGCTTTAAGGGGGGAAAATGATATTTCAAACAGAATAAGATAAGTTGCAATAAGAATATGTTCTTTGCTTTAAATATGTTCAGAGTTTTACAACTTTCTTATCTAAAACTACCAGACTATTTTTAGATTTTTATAGCATCTGTGTTATCAGGCTCAAAACCAAGAAGGGCATTGAATTCATCTGACTACTTGTTTCACAGCTCCCTGTTCTCCGTCTCTTTTGCTCTTTATACCTTTGTTCCCGCCGCAATTTATTTTTAACCCTTGAGTAACTTTAATGAGCTTAAACTGACCGCCGTCGTCGGCTCCAAATGAAAACACCACAAGATTCGAGAAAAATAAGATACGTAACGTAAGAAAGACTTTACAAATTAGTCATTGTGATTAATGAGCCGACGTTGCCGTCTCTTTCACCCTGCAATCTAGCCATCTCTCTCGCTTCTAGACAAGAAACGTGTCCAAGTTGCGCTGATTTATTTCGTGTGAGCTTTTCGAAAATGATTATAGGTGTCCAAGGCAGGGACGGGGGGTGGAGGGAGCCAAGGGGGATGCCTTGTGCAACTCTTGGATTTGCCCCTCTGCATTTATCTAGATCAGCCGAGCGTTAAAGGGGCTGGATCTCAATGTTGAATGCATGTGTTTGGGTCAAGTTCACCTGTTTTGTGTCTGCCTCTGCGCATTTATGGGCTTATTTGGCTATGAAAATCGTACGTTAAGGAAGCTCTTTCTTCAGACAGTTCATTTTATACGTTTTTTTTGGTATAATTGAAATATTTTGGGTAAAATCAACGAAACAGTGTGCAAGATTTCCCTCTAAAGTCGTTATACTATTTTTAGTAATTTGAGTTCCAAGAACTTTAATTGTTTAAAACCATTTTCATTCATTTTACAAAAAATATTGCTTTGATTTGATTTAATACTGAAATATTTTAGTAGATAAAAATGATTTTAGAGATGAATCTTTTTTTATTTATTGAATTAAACAATTTAGTCTTTACATAATACTATTGAGACATTTTAAAAATATTATTTTTTAACTAGGAATGGGTGATTTACAGGTTTCCAAATGTATCTGGCAAAAACTCTCCCTAAACCTTCAAAAATGCTGTTGATTTTAATGGGATCTATCTGCGGCATGGCCTTCAAAATATGTACACACCGAGAAAAGCGAGGCCGCTCAGCTGAGAGCGAAAAACCACCCCCAAAAGGGGGTGGTTCTGGGCCCGAATCCAGCCTCATCCGCCTTCAAAAAGTGTGTGTTTTCTGGTCTAGGTTAAATCACAGAAATTTCGACACACACGCAGCATCCAGAGGAATTTCGTCAACCCCCGAAAAAGTGTGAACTCGTTGAATGAAAGTGTGTCATGCCCGTGTTCAAAACTCACCTTTATAAAGAAATTCCTTGAAAAACAGGATTTTTGGTAGTAGTTCCTGTTTTTTCTCTCCTTTCACCGGTTTTTTCGAGGCAATTATAAACCAAATTTCGTTCTCTCACTCGCTTTTATCTCCTTTTCCTTCTTTCACTTTGACTTTGTTTTGCGTTTTTTTTCTTCTAGTAAATTTTTGTTTTAATTTTTTTGTTTGTTGTTATGGTTTTTGTTTGCCGTCTCTTTTATTTCTATTTTGCAGACAGGTGCACTAACAAAAACAACACACGCACACACCGACAATTTTTGCAAGCGTCGCACACGAACACACAGGCAGACACACACACACACGGACTTTGGCTTTGAACTTCTTCTTTTCTTCTTTTTTCTTGCTTTCTGCGCCTTTTCCACTCTTTATACGCGCCGTGTATTTTATCTAATCTCGGTTTCTGCCTTTAGATAAAGATAAAGATAATGCCCGATTGCCGCGGCACTCGAATATAATTATTAGCATTTGTATTTGTATTTCTGACTACTGATTCATCTTCCTCTTCCTCGCAAACGCCGCACGCTGAACACAAAAACACAAGCACACGCACGCACGAACGGGAACGAAACACGTCCGAACGCCACGAATTTTTTGCCGCTTTTGGGGCTGTGGGCTCCAAATGCCCGAATCCAATGTTTTCTTTCTTTTCGCGTGCGATATTCTACCGTCCAACTATCGATTGTAACTATCGATTGTGATTATCGATAACAACTATCGATATTTTAAACATTTTGATTTATCGATGTTTTATCGAGCAGCCTAACTAATGCTGCCAATTCCGCTTTTTTCCCGTCAAATCTTCCAACTATGTGTAAAAATAGGCAATTCTGGGAAACGGAAGTTTTGAATTTTTTGGCCAAAATGTAAGCTGTTTTGCGTACGAAAATATCAATGTTTGCAGCAAAGACTCAGAATATAGTTAAAAACAAGAAAGGAAGCTAGTTTCGGCCAGCCGAAGCTTATATACCCTTGCGGATAAAGTAAAGACCTATAGTTTAATGCTTACTCGATGCAGTTCCAGGGATTCCAGATTCAGCGTGCGTAATTCAATTTTGTTTTTAAGTTGCCAAAAATCAAAGTTACAATGAATTTTCGGCTCGCTCCGACATATTTACTACTTTTGGGAAAGTTTCATCGCGATAGCTTTTAAACTGAGAGACTAGTTCGCATAGAAACGGACAGACGGACAGACAGACAGACGGACATGGCTAGATAGACTCGGCTATTGATGCTGATCAAGAATGTATATACTTTATGTGGTCGGAAACGTCTCCTTCCCTGCGTTGCAAACATCTGACTAAAATTATAATACCCTCTGCAAGGGTATAATAACAAGTTGATATGTTTAAATCACAATTTTTTGGAAAATCAAAAAAAGTTTCTAGCATAAATAAATGCTAATGAGAAAACGGATGTTTTGTGTAATAATAATTTTTTCGTAAACATAAAGTTTTGTGTTGAAAAATAATATTTGAATTTAGAGTCACTTTATTAATTAGGATATTCAATTATTTGCTTACTAAATATCCAGATCCAGTTGACAAATGAAATAATTTTCCAATGTACAAGGAAAATCGTTCATTGTTTTACGTTTAATAAATCCTGTACTATAGGAAGAGATATGCACGCAGTGCTCGTTATTTCTGTAGTTGTCAGGTTGACCGGTGTGCCAGGGCAAATAAGTGGTTTTTTTACCAGAGGCCTCTGATACGTAGTCGCCCCCTTTGCCCAAATCATTGATGCCTAGCCAGAAGTGAGATTCACCCCTTAGTTTATTATCGATTTCATTGAGCTCTTCCGCATTTTGGATAGAGGCTAGAAAGCCGCCCATTCTACGGCACTTGTTTTTGGCCATAAACCAATTTCGCTTAACTTCTGTCTCGATATAAAAGTATCGGGTGCCAATTTTTTCAAATCCTTTGTCAAACCTAAGAGGGGTTCTTTGTATAATCTTCACAGTATCATTTAGAGTCGCAGCAAGGTCGTTCATCTTGGCCTGAATTTCCTTTTGGATAGCCAATGTTGCATTTATGTTGGCAGCCTGGGTGTTCATCTGTTGTCGAGTGTGGGCATGCTGATCGTATAACGGATGCAGTGCTGACAGACAGAAGGGCCCACATTGCAGTGGCGCATCCTGAAGAACACAAACTGAGTTCTGGGATTGGGTCAAACCAATAACGATGCAGACTACAAGTGATGTGTAAAAAAAATTAATTTCGAGCTTGAACATTTTTTTTAATGAACTGAATCGAAATATATTCGCTGACTAGCGCCTTATATATGCATTCCCGAAAATAAATTACCTAATTTAATGTTTTATTCAGGCACTGAGTTAATGGAAAGGCCAATGAATGATTTAAAAAGACATATAAAGTAGCGTATATTAGAAGAACACGAAACACAGTAAATATATTGGATCATTTTTGAAGTGGAATGCAGGATGCTCTGTACAAAGTTACATGTATTAGCAACATAGTAAAATTAATTTTTTTTTTGCTATAAGAGTAACGGGTATAAAAACGTAGCACTAAACAGTTTCTAAAATCCACGCATTTTTTGAATTTCGGTAACCCATAATTTGTTTGGCGGCTATATAGATATATATCAGAACTATCGATATCATCAACGTTAGCGGAAGTTTTCCGTTATGCCAGGAGGGTGTATTCGCTAAGTACCGCTGTTTAATCTTAGTGAATACACATTTTTGACCAGAACATTGCGAACTGAATATATCTAATACACGCTCCCTACGTAAATAAGCAAGTAAATTACAAATTAGTTAAATTTGAGCAAGACCCGATTGAGCCTTTATTTAAAAATCTTAAAAATATTACCAAGTGCTCAGCTTTTTAGGAAAAGGAAGAAAGGATTGCGCCTTTATTTAAAAATCTTAAAAATATTACCAATTGCTCAGCTTTTTAGGAAAAGGAAGAAAGGATGGAAGAGAAGTTTGGCTTAGATTGGTGTATCGTACAAATTTTCATGTACATAAAAACTTTAGTTTTTAGGGCATAAGCCTAAACTGTTGGAAAACAAAAATAACTTTTAATTATTGTACTAATCACGAACTCATGTCCGCGTTAGATTACATTTTAATGATTTAAATGATTATTTACTTCGAAAAAAGCAATAGATATATTTATTTATTGTTATTAAATAATATATTTTCTCTTTTTTATATAAAATCTAATATACATTTTTACTTGGTTGCAAATGCAAATTATTGAGAAACATGCATGATCTACCAAAATAATTCTCTATTCTATTTCAAAATGCGTGACTTGCCAATAAATACATTGAGTGCTTTTCGAACCCTTTGTTTGCTATTTTATCTAGCTTTTTAAAGAAGCCACTGGCCTTTGCATTACCGCAGTGTCTGAATAATACATTTAATTATATAATTTATTTACGAGAGAACATATAAAAGGCATTAGGGGATGGTATCCATAAACAGTTGACTGTTAGCATTGCTTTCACTTGCACTACGCTCAAAAAATGTTTACGCTTAAAATTAATTTTTGGTTCACCTTTGCGGCTTGCATTATTTTCGGGTCGGCCCAATCCGAGAAGGCGCAAAGTTCGGTTTGTGTTCTTGAGGATGCTCCACTTCAATGCGGAGCCTTCTGTCTCTCAGCATTGCACCCGTTATACGATCAGTATGCCCAAATTAAGCAACAGATGAATACACAATCTGCCAACATAAATGAATCATTGGCCATCCAAAAGGAAATTCAGGACAAGATAATTGGAATTAATATCCAGGAAATCTGTCAGCAATGTCAGAAGCCAATCCTGGATCAACTACAAGTTATTCAAGAAAAGTTAGACGCCCTTTCTGCGACTATGAAGAAAGTTGAAGTGACGGTCAACAACTCAGAACAGAAGCTGAACAAGATCGACAGTAAAATAGTGCCGCTTGGTTTCTATCAAATCGGTGCTAGATACTTCTATGTAGAAAATGGTGAGAGGAAGAATTGGAGTGATGCTGAAGCCTCCTGCCAGCAAAAAGGAGGACATCTGGCATCCTTTCAGAACGAACTAGAGTTCAATGCCGTCAAAGCGATAACCCCGAGTGCAACTAAACATTGGCTGGGATACACAGATCAGGAAAAGGAGGGAACTTGGGTTACTGCCTCCGGCAAGCGACCTTCGTTTATGAAGTGGCACAAAGGACAACCCGACAACTTCCACGGGATTCAGGACTGCGCTATACTGGACAAAGCCCTGATGGATGATATGGAATGCCACTTTGCAACCAATTACATCTGCCAGCTGGACAACAAAGTTTAGGTAAAAATCTTAACAAATATCTTAAATTTCTAAAAATTATGTAAGAATAATATAAAAAAAATACGAATTAATTTTTTAAAATTTAAAATATGTTTTTATTTCATAATAATATTTTAAAGTAATTATTTTTGTCATAATAACATTTTGTATTATTTAAAGAATAAGAAAAAAAAATTTATTTTTTTTTTATTTTTGTTTTTGTTTAACTTTAAATTAAATAAATTTGGAATTTCAGTAATCAATTGGTATTTTGTTACTAGAACCACTCGTCTTAAGTTTAATGTTTGCTGAATTGATTAGCACAGAATTAACTAAATACATTCAATTTAATCCAAGCCCTGGGCTAGAATTGAATTATACAAATCGACCCACCTTGCACTCATTTTGACTCTCAGTATATAAACGCCAGTAAGAACATTTTCTGTTCATTGTTTATACTTATCCAGAATGTACAAGTTGGCGTTGCTATTTTCACTACTCGCTTGGAATACGATTGTATCTTCAGCTGGACCACGATCCGTGTGCCTACTGGAAGACCCGGTGCATCAGTGTGGGGAATTCTGTCTGACGGCGCTGAAACCCATGTTGGATCATATAAGGTTTTTGGAGGAAAACTGGACCAAAATCGCATCAAAACAGGACAAGCTGGAAAGTCAGCAGGCGGAGCTGTTGAGGAAACTCATTATATTCGATAAGAAAATTGTGCCGCCCAAATTCGAACTGATCGGTTCGAGGTACTTCTACATCGAGGATGAGATACGAAAGAACTGGTACTCTGCTGCCGAAACCTGTCGCCAAATGGGAGCCCAACTGGCAGTCATCCGAAGTGAAGAGGAACTGACGGCCCTCAAGGCGAAACTGCACAAGGATCGCATCTACTGGCTGGACATCAATGATCTCGATAAGGAGGGACAGTTCAAGTCCTCAGCCTCTGGCAAGCAAACACCTTTCTTCAAGTGGAGAGCCGGTCAACCCAACAATTCTGACGAAAACCAGCACTGTGTTGACCTCTTGGACGGACTTATGTACGATAACAAATGCGAGAATTTGAGCTATTTCATTTGTCAGTCGGACAATGACAGTTTGAATTAAAAGTGCAGAGAAAAGCACATTATTAACTGAAAATTCCCATTAATAAATAAAGATAAATATTATTAGAAGAAATTATAAAAAGATTAGAAGATCTTCCGATTAAAAATATGATTATAACTAACTTAGATTACAAAATCATAAATAAGAAAGACAATTTTTACATTAAATTGAACCAAATGTTTTTATAAACATTGAAAAGAATTTTAAGATTCTTTTATAATAATAAAATTGTAAATTGTAGCCCGATATGGGCTAAAATATTTTCTAACTGCACTTTCTGCGAGACTTTTTATGGATTCGTTTCAGCTTCTGGTTGAAGCTCCCTCAACTCGCACTGCTGATAAACCGAAAACGAGTACTACAGTCTGGGACAACTTTGCTTACGTATTTTGTTTTACAACATGTTTGTGTTTGCCCCTGATATCCCACATCCATCTCAGATAGATGCGTGCTAAATATAAAATTATCTGATAATCACTCTATCTTTGACATCTTTGAGCCAGAAAGATTTCGAAAAAATATAATAAAGTCTTAGAAGGACGCCAAGTGACTTGAAAACAGCAGCGATCTGTCGTTAACTTTCGGATCCCCGAATTTAATGTGTATTTAATATGTATATATAGTTTTCTAGTGCCGAGACAGTTTAAATATTTTACTTTGCACTCACATGACACACGAGATGGCATCACCTTATCTTATCTGTCAACTAACAAAACAAAGTTATGAACTCCCTTCAGGAAGCGCCGCTAATCAGTTAAGCCCCACACATAAAGGTTTATACTTCTTTTATATGCAGGTTAGGCCGGGTCAGTGGGGCGTAAATATTCCCCGGACACGCGGAGAAAATTCGAGGTGAGAAAATTTGCCAGTTGTCAGGCCATACATATCAGCTCGTTTGGCGCCCCAAACACGTGCTTTGATCCCAATCAATCAATCGTTGGGAACATGTAATTTCCCTATCAGCTAATGGCTTTTTTTTTAGATCTATCCATGTGCGGTTCTTATCAAATGATATGTTCAACTTTTGGTCAGTTGAGTTCGGTCTTTGCTTCGGTTTGCAACGTTAAAGAAACCCATTGAAATCTTCACTGAGGAAATGCATAAAACTTTTGCGATTCTAACAAGATTTTCCAGTTCAAATCCCTTCAAGAGTCCCAAGACTGCTTTTGGTGGAATTATTGAGTGGAGGGGGGACTATTCCACAGCCTTTGAATACGGCTGATATTAAGTTGTGTTGTAACGTAAGGAAAATAAATTATTACGAAACTAATTGGACCTCTATGAAATACTCTTTTCAGCATTCAAATTAAAAAAAAAAATTTAATACATCCTTTCGTTAAATTATAAATTATTTTTTAATTTAAAAATTCTTAAAATATAAATTTTTGTTTATATTTATTTTAAGTCTGAATTTGATTAAAAAAATATATCTAAGGAAGATTTTAGATATTAAATCCAACTACATCAAGTAATGTCCAGATACAGATGCCAAAAATAGATTTGTAGCTCAAAAATAACCAGAATCATTTAATTATTTTTTTTACTGTTTCTTCTGCTGCTTTTTCTTTCTCTCCTTCTCTGTATCTGAATTGCCTTTAATCCCCACAGTGTTCATATCTCTCACCCCTCCGGTGGGTGAACCTTGGCCTACCAAGTGATCTTTCGCTAGATTCCAGATCCCCGGACCTCCTCCGGATCTCCGATCTGCCAGTCACTCTGGCGGAGATCGCGACATTGTCGCACGTCAGCCGTCGCTCAGGTTTCGTTGGCTCTTTATCTCCATTCAAGAAATACGGGAGACATTATCTCTCGGCGATCTTGTCGCATCAACAAAACACCAACAAGAAGAGATCTCAAGATCTGTCACCAACACACTGAGAAGCGAACCAATTTAAGTTAGAATCAGCATCATCATTATGATCATCAGTGTGCTCAGAGATCTGGGGGATCTGGGGATCTGGAGATATAGCCTAGAGAGGTTGATAAGAGATTTTCATTTTCCTGCAGCTCAGTCACAAGGCGAACGGCGACTGGAAAAGTTCGAGCGGTAAAACTGAATACTAAAAAAGAAATTATTAAATAAATAGAGAAAGTGAGCTAAGCACGCAGTGAATTTTTGGAATAACAAATCGAAAGGAAAAACCCAAAGTGGAGCAAAAGTGGAAACCTTGAAAAGTGCGGGTTAAACGGAAAAGCTAATTGAAAATAACAAAGATCAAGTATTAGAAGTTGTGGAAAACAAAACTCAAGCGAATTGTGCACTGTGATTTGGTGTGTAATATATATATATAGCAACAACAACTGGCTTGGCCTGCCTTGATGATCACAAATTTCAATTGAATTTAATCAAAATCACAAGAAAAAGCCAGCGAGAGAAATCATAAAAAGCAAAATAAACTAGGGATTTAATTTTGAGTGCCTCGCAATGTGTTAGTCTGTGTGCGTATCTGTGTGTGACCGAGAAACTTAGATCGGTGGCAATTTTCCCCCATTGAAACGAACTTCAAAACGGTCGACGAGTCTATGCAAATAGCCAGGTGTTAGTGTTAATCGGGAAAATGGGGAAAATGGTCAGCGAGGAAATGGCCACGGATCCGGCGATTACGGAAAAGGTGGAGCTGTCGCGATTCGGAGAATTCTGCGTGCGGCGCGGCATCAATCCTAACCTGATAATGCTGAAAATAACTCTATTCGTGATGTATGGCGGTGAGTAATGTGTACAAAAAAATATATATCATTAAAAACCAATTAGAAATCGCTTTTATCAATGTTTTCCACCTCGTTAGCAAAGAAGTACAAAAAAATGTGATGAGTCTGCAAGACATTTTTACAGCGGGGAATATTTACACTTGGTTTTGCCTTGGTTTTTACCGATATCACGCATACGACACGTTGTTTGTAAAAGATATTACCAGAATTAAGGGAAAATTAAATGTCTGTGGAGAAAGTTTTTATCTTGGTGACAATTCTTATTTTAGCTAATATTTTTTTAAGCTGAATTCCAGATATTTATAGATATTTAGATATTTATAGATATGAGTTTTTAAAAATTTTTACTGTCAAATATTTATTTTGAGAACCTTAATTTAAAAGTTATTAAAAAGAAAACATATAGAATGTCTTTTCACTTTTTAATAATTAATTAAAAATATTTTCCTATCAAAAGCTTGAATATTTATTGAATAAAAGTACAGTTTCACTTTTTTACAACAAAACAAATACCATTTATAGGCGATGCAGTAGCTGGAAAATTGTTGAGCAAAGTCCGGGGGACCGACTTATTCTCTGGCAGTGAATCTGAATTCATTATCACACTCCACGAATTCCCCCGAGTCCAAAAAGTAGGGGACTGGGCTGGTCGGAAGTTATCAATTAGGCTGGGGAAAAGATGTAACACATTTGTATAAATTCAGTTAGAGAGTCTGATGCACATTGAGCAGATTTTCCCAGCGTGTGGCAATTAGGCATTCATAATGTGTGTGTGGGGGGTGTGTGTGGGTCTTTTGTAAATAAATCTAGCTTATGAGATTTAAGCTTGAGAAAGGTTTACTTTGATTTGCCTTGGACGAGTGTTCATATACATACGTATATTTGTGTAGCTGCCTCCGTTTTCTGACCGTGCGCCATTTTCTGAATGCTTTTTTTCTGGCGGTCAATGGCAAAAACATTTCACTACCCAACCACCCACCCACCCACCCACCTCCCTTTGTCTTTTGCCATTAAACTCGGTTTGTCACTAAAATGAGTATTAATGCGTTTTTTATTTGGGTAAAGTTGAGCCGAGGATTCAGTTTTCGGCATTTCTTTTATTTTCGTCTCGGTTTTTCGGCAGTGCAAAGTTCACAGAAATAATTTAATTGGCTTAGAACATGTGTGTGGCCATATAAAATGTAATTTAATACCTTTCATTGGCTAGACAAAGGAATTTCAGGACGCATCATTAAAATGATTGCGGCTTCGCCTTTTCATATTTCTGTGACATGTTGCTTGTTTTAAAATGTAATTCTTTTTGTATGCAGTTTTAATCAATTTTCCATGTAAAATTGTGTGTTCCTTTTGCTCTTTGTTTTCCAATTAAGTTGTAACGTATATTAATTAAATATCAATTGTAAATATTAAAATATTCAAAAGCATTGAAAAATAGTCGACGATTATTTTATAAATTTTCTTAAAATAATATATGCCTTTTGAAGAGATAGAGTACTCGTCAGAAAAAATATGGGAAATTCATTCTTTTATATGAATGCATATATATTGAACTGTAATTAGTTGTTGAAATATGCCTTTTGTTTGCATAAGAATCCTTTGGCTATTTAATTAACTTCATTTAATTATTTGTATAATATTCGTTTCGATTCAATCAATTTGAATTATGGCCTTTGTTCTGTCGTCTTTGTCTTTTGATCTTTTGAATTGGGTCTTTCATTTTCGTGAAATTTTTTTTATTAAAATGTTTGTGGATGTATTTCTGTCACAACTTTAAATATAAAGCTTTAACTGGTTTTAAACTTCAAATTTTGATTGGGATATTTATTAGTATTTGTGTAACGCTTTTTTTCGGAAGTTCTCTCTCATATCAATCAACTTTAATTTCTGAAATTAAATTACCCAGCATAACCATTGCCCTAAATGTCAATTCACTATTCACCGGTCGATGAATCCCCGAAAAAAAGTTGCAAATAAATGAAGTGCAATTAATATTTCTGACAGCACATTTTGCATTTGTCAGTGTCAGTTGTGAGTCGGTTCCATCTGTCCCCTTAAATATTCACAAATAAAGTGCAATATAGTTGCAAATTGCATAGATGGCCTGAACGTGTTACCAAACTTTTGTGCATAGTTGAAAATATGTGCGACAGGCGAAAAACGGAATAATAATTATTAAAGTGGGTTTTTGGGGAGAATGAGGAATTTAAATGGGCAAAGGGACATTAATTACGAATGACAGCGTGGCAGGAACAGATCCCAACCGAACGAAACCGAGGAAAAACTTTACACTGCCCAGCTGCACAGACAAAATTAAGAACGATATTAAAACTATTTTTGCTTTTGTACTGAATCTCTGTTTTGGTTGGTTGGTTGGTACAACATTGTAAGGAAAAGGAATACAATATTCATTTTTTTAATTGGGTGAGGGTTTTCTTCTTACGTTATGAAACAGTGAAAAGTATTGGGGAATAAACTACCGTTCAAAATATTATAATATTCTACAGATTAAAATATTATTAAAAACCAATTATTTTTTAAAGTTTATTTATTTTATCGATTTTGATAAGTTTTTTCTTTCTGTGCTCGAGAACTCGAACGAACATGAATGGCCGCCAAGCCAAACAACCCTGACATGCTTGCGTTTCCGTTTCCGCCGGAGCGCAAGGGAAAGAGAAGAAACAGCAGCGGCAATACGAGCAATTAATTGTTATTGCATTGAGCAAATACAAACAGACACACACACGGCGTATTATTGTTAATTATCTGAGGCGATGCAGGAGCTGTAAAAACGAATTCAAGCCGCCATTTTCCGAGGCCGAGTGTTAACTGCACTTTAACAATCGAATTTTATTCAGGACACGCACTTTTCCCCTCTGAGCCCACACTCACACACACAGAATTTTACGTGCTCGGGATCCTTGGCGTGTTTGCATTTAAATTGGTCAAGGCTGTGGAATGAAATGGTAGCTGGGGAAAAATTGGGGATGTGACTGCTTCCCTGTTTCGCCCAATTTGTTGCCATTATTTCCCATCCACGATTCTCCGCGCTTTTCCTCCTTTTTCCTCCATTTTTGACTGCAGCCACGTGACGCGTGCTCGGTGCGTTAATGTCCATAAATTATTAAAATGCAGGAAGATTATCTGTTGCCCGTTTTCGATTTTCTGTTACGCAGTGCCCCCTTTTAAAGGTTATAAGAAATGATATTATAATTTTAAGATAAAATAATTTGTGGTCTTAAATCTATTTAATTTATTAAAAAAAGCCTTCAACTAGTTATGATAATTATAAATATATTTTTTTGGGTCACGCATACATTTTCTCTGTTTTGTGAATTTAATATTATCATTTTAAGGGTTATAAATAATACTAAATACTAATACTTTTAATACTCTCTTGTGTTTGCCCAATGTCCATCAATTAAATAAAAATAATGTCAAAGTAATTAAACTGAAAGGTAAAAAAATTTAAAAGGTATATTGAGTAAAAAGAGGGCTTTATGGAAATATATCAAACTGGTTTGTCAGACATCCATCAATTTCAATAACCTTTTGTGGCGAACCTAATCCTTCTGCTCTTTTTCTCCGCTTCATTTCCCCACAAATTGTAATTACCTTCGACTGGCTTTATTAACCCCAACGAAATTCCATCATTTCGTTTGAGCAATTTCCCTTTCTTCACATTTCCTGTCCTCCTGTAATTAAGTACTCCTTCTCGATTCCCAATAATTTCGCACAATAATCTGTACTTCTTTTGTCATTGCAGCCACCTCATCCCTTTTGCCCTACCTGACGATTCACATGCAGTCGATTGGCCTCACGGTGGAGGAGATTGCAATTATCTACCTGGCCCTGCCCTTCACCACTTTTCTTAGCCCGCCCATAACAGGTGAGTAGAAAGGTGGGCGGTTAATTGTTTTAATGCATCTTAATTAGCGCGGTGCGTCGATTTTAATTAAAAGTTTTCCTTTGTTTGATTACTCGAGCATGAAAACGAGAGCAAAAACCGAAAATCAAGCCAAGCGAAATTGGCCAAGAAGCGTTTTTGTGGGTTTTTAAACTATTATAAAAGCCGGAATTTAATGTAAATTCTTTAAAAACAATATTTCCATTAAAAAAAGTAAAAATTATGTTATAGAAAAATTATTTTATTTAAAAAGCAATCAAATAAGTCTGTATGATTTACAGGAGAGAATAAAATCGTTACCCAAACACAAAGATTTAAAAAGCTCTTCGTTTCGTAAATATACATTTATTCAACCAAACTGCCGACATTTGATTGGTTTTTTACCCACCAACGCTGCAAATTTTTTCAATGCAAAAACATTTTTCTTTTTTAGACCAGGCCACTTTTCCGGACGAGTGCGAATAATTTAATTCACTTGCAGTTTAAATGACAATTAAACAAAGTTCTTGTTGTTCTCCTTTGACTGTCTGTATGTGAAGTGCCCCCATCGTGTGGTTGCATTCGCTTCCTTTTGTCCACCGTTTTTTTATCCATTCTTCTTATTTGCTTTTGCATTTTAAAAAATGCATTTGCGGTATGGAATGTTGGCGACAGCGAAGGTTTTTAAACATTTTATGTGGACACTCGCTGCAGATAAATGTTTGGGGGAGCTGCAAACTGAAACAAAGAGACGAGGGTGTAGAGAAAAGTGCATAAAGCTGGTCAAATTGTCGGACATAAAAGCCGGGGAAAAATATATAAAATGTGAGCTAAGTGAAAACGCTCTCGTAAAGTTGCGACATCAAATATTTCGATCATCCTACTTGCGTTATAATCATCCTAGATACTCGCATTTAATGGCTTTGAAAGCTTCAAGTGGCGGAGCGATAAAGGCGAAACGAGCTTAAGATATATGAGCGAAATAAAATAGGGTGATAGAAAAGAGTTTAAGTAGTATAAAAAAATAAATGAAATGCAGTTATTTAAGAGTAGTTCTTATTAATAGTCAGGAAGTTAGTTTAATACAAAGTTAATACAAGTAAATCGAACAAATAAATAAAAAAATTTAAAGCTAAATATATTAGTAAACTTCAGCCAATTAAAAAATTTCAAATATTAAATTCTACATTTTATCTATTAAATAAATCAAAGATTTATCTTCTTGTTTTTAAAGATTTTTTGTGACAAATTTAAGAGGCTCCATTCAAGAATTTTGTAGCTTTTTCAGTTTGTCTCCTTGGTGTGGCAAATCCAACTTAAACTGCATTTAAGCTGCTGGCAACCAATCAAAGCCCGCAGCCAAATTGTAGACAACTTACTTTGAGGACGATGCAGTTTCAAACATCTTGCTGCAATTTCGCTTACATTTTCCCCGAATTGATTCTTTCTTTTTCCCCACAGGCTTCCTCGTTGACAAATTTGGCAAATACAAACCGGTCGTTGTGATGAGTCTGCTCCTGAATGCGATTTTCCATCACTCGCTGCTCTTTATACCGCAGCAGGAGATTCCGGGCGTGGTGCCATCGGCGTTCGTATTGAGACATCCAGACAGCGGCGATATTGAGGTAAGTTTTTCCACACACTGAAATAAAATACAAGAAATATTTTACACCAAAAAGAAAATTTTCAAAGAAACAAAAGCATTGTTATGAATTCTACACTATTGAGTGTGAAATTTGCATCATTAAAGTTCGTATTAAATTAATACTTTCAAAATAATAAAATTGATTCAATTAGGTATAAAAATGAAAGTACAAAATATAAACTTCGTAATATTTAGTATACATTTTAATACTTCAGAGCTCGGACTTTATATTATTTAGTATTAAATCATTACCACTCCTCGTATATTCTATATTTTTATGACTTAAACTATTTCCTTTTTTGCTGTGCACACTCTAAAGCGATGAAAAGTTCTACCTTTAATCGATTAAAGCGCGCTGACTTCGTTTCAATCAGTTTGAATGTTTGGAGAAGACTGTAATCTGCTTAGGGGGCTGCGGTTGAGGTGCGTGGGCAAATATCTTTAGACGCTTGTTTAGTTAAGAGCTAAAAATGACGTGGCTGCGGTTTCCAACCTCGATTCTCTGAGTTTTCCCTTGTGGGCAAAAGTTCCCGGATGCATTATTCTGCTGCTCATGGGGAAACAGCTGTTGCTCTTGTACAGTTTTAATGCGCTTATTTCATGGTTACCCAGCGCTTTCCTCACCCACTTTAACGTACCCCGATTTCATGCATTTCCCATTTTCTCGATGACTTTGACTGTAGTGTAGTTACTATCTAACTAATATCGTAGATTTTAATAGGTTCAAATTACCTTAAATTAAGATTTTGGACATGAAAATTTGAAAACGCTGTCTAAAGAAATTCCGGAAAATAAGTTAATATTTTTCAACCACAAATAAGTTAGCCAGTATCAAATATTTAATTTATATTCCTTTGTATTAAATTCCAATTTAAATCTTAAAGTGTGCTACTTTTCCAGCAGCAAATTTATTGCAGCCCCTTAGATAATTTTCAATGGCAATTGTTGCGTGCGAGTTGCCAAAAATCTTCGGCATCCTCTTAGCCATTCGGAACTGCTTTTAAGCCCTCTTTCCACTTTTCACAATGGTCTCACTTCAGTCACGGCATGTCTCTATTTTGGAGCGAACCAAGGAGCAAAGGATGTGGCAAAGCGAAGAACTACATAAAAGCCGGCATTTATTCGAGGCAGCCAGCAACATAATGTTGCCACATGCAACACACCCGCACACTAGCACAAAAAACTCCCATACAATCGTGGTATGTGTGTATCTAATGCGTGGCACGTTGCCGCGTTGCGCGATTCTGCGAATAAAAACAGGGAGATGCCACGTTCGTTCCGTTTGGCAACTTCCTGCCGATTTCTGAGCTCCCAGCAGCATGCCACATGCTGGCGCACACACAAACGCACCACGGAGCGGATACGCAATGCGACGGAGCGCACACACAGATAGAGCTGGGCAAATAACACGTATACGCACGGAGTGCCAGACTTGGCAGTTATTCCTTTATTCAAGTGACTCTCGACACTCGACAAAAGGACACATGGAAGCACAAAAGGGGAACAATTATTAACTCTCAAGTACTGTTATGTACGAAATATTTAGGAATTTTCTGAAAATCAATTTTACTTTTCCCTTTGTGTGTTATATTTTTGGTCAGTTTGTTGGTCAAATGCGATCAAGGTGACCTCTTTTTGAAAGCTGCATTGAAACTTATGCCTCTAATAATTCGCAAGTTTTTAAAACATATATATTTGTATTCTTGGTAAGAACTAAATACTTAGTTTTTAAGGTTGTATAGAAATGCTAAAATATATTTGTTAACTAAACGCAAGTTAAATAAAATAATTAATTTTTATAAAAATAAATTCCAAATATTCTAATAATGAAAACTTGTCTTTAAACATAGCAAAGAAATGTATTTAAAATATGATGAATCTAAATAAATTTATTTAAATTTGTTAAACATAGCAAAGAAATGTATTTAAAATATGATGAATCTAAATAAATTTATTTTTCGAGTGCACATGTTTTTCTGTCACCCTGTGTGAGTGCAGCAGCTGAAATAGTCCTTCCTATTTTTTCATATTTTTGTATTCCACATTTTTTGGTCTTTTTGCTGCCATTGGTTCGGTTCTGCTTCTGGTTCTATCTGCATTTGTGCATAAATTTGCGTCATGTAAAATCATCGAAATAAAGCAAATAAATGTCATGCCATCCGAAAGAGGGCGGCGGCGATGGGGTTCAAGGATATAGTATGTATGTATATGTTGTACCAGAATTTCTTTGATTTCCCTCAGCGTTTCCTTTTTATTGATATCGATATATATATGTGTGTGTGTGCGCTTTATGCTTATGATCGTATCAATGCAAACGACTCTGACTCCGGCTTTGGGGGTTGGATGTTATTGCGTGTCCTTCGGGTCCTGTGGGTCCTTTAAGCCGGTCAGATGTGGCATAACAAATTTGAGTACATGCTTTATGGCTGCCAGGAAGAGATTTTGGGGTATTCGAACATTCAGAGGCAGCACAGCAGCTTTTCCCCGAGGTGTTCGACCAGAGTTCAGCTCCGCTCAATCCTCTCGAGATTGCATATTCTTTATGGACTTCAGGGGGGCAGCCGGCTGACAGTCTCACACCTTTTGGCAATTGCATTTGGACACAAGCAGCTCTCGAGTCCGGGCAGCAAATTGCAGCAGTCGCAGGACTACAGGACTACAAGAGTTTTACATAAATCGAATTATGGACTTGCAGGTGGTGAGGTAGAGGGAGGAAACATCCGCATGACTGGGATATTATGGTAAAACGAAGCCAAAGGGCCCTTACGATTGAGAGCGGGCCGAGGCTAAACAAATTCAAATGGAAAATGGAAAATAGAAAATAGAAAATGACAGAAGCAGCAACGCAGCCTGACAGCCGGCAAGCGAATGGAACGCATTAGAAACAGCTCACCAGAAGCAACTACAAGATTTTCCGGGAGCGGGGAAGCATTTTCGGGCTCTTCTAGAACTTCTAGACGGTGCCAAAAAATCCACTTAAGCCGAGTGCACATCAGGTTTACAAGCACTAACAAAAAAATCTTCTTATATTGCTAAACAACTGCACAAGCTTGAAAGTAATTTAATACAAAATATCTAAGGTATGGAATTTAATTTTAATAACGAAGTTGAGACAGAAAAGGTTTTAGTAAATTTTAATAATAGAAACATGTGAACAATTACTCTGCAAAGTCAGAAAAATATATTTCATATTTATGGAATTTTTATATGTAAATAAAATATATTAAATAAATTCATATAAAAAATTGTAAGCTGTGGTTCCCCTGCTATATTTTATTTGTTTAAATAATAGCAATATTTTTTGTTTACCATTATTTTTAGGGGTACTTTGTGTGGGTTTTTCCGAGTGCTAGTGTGAGTGTTTCATGTCCGTGCCTGTGTATCACGTACATTTATCTTAGTGTCGTTTTGCCAGCACTTAAGCCGCACTAAAACACCAACACGAATGCACACACTTGCACACACACATTAAAATCTTTCCTCTGCTCACACTCACAATCGCACTTCAGCCACTGCCGTTAGTCGTAATGAAACGCAATGGAACTGTTATTTTCGGGGGAGATCCTGGGTCCTTCGTCCTGGGTCCTTGGTCCTTGGCCCTTGGCCAAAAGACGCCCCAGCACTCGCCTCATTTCACGAATGTATCTGCAGGATACGCACACACACGCATCCAATGGCGGCCAATCCCACTTGGCACGGGCGTATATTGAATTTGTATTTATGATGTGCCCATAAAATACAATAACACCATTAAAATAGCTGCAGCAAACAGGGGTAGTACTGTTGAAAACTAGGCGAATGCAAAATACCCTTGGAAAAGGATAATAGTTCTCATTAGAAAATAAAAATTATACAACAATTTACAAATCTTTTAAAGACGGGAAATAAGAAAATAAATAATATAACCATATGTTTTTGTTTTTTGATAAAACTATTCACTCGGAAAACATTACTTTATTTAGATATGGGCACTTCCAAAAAAAAGTCCACCAAGCCAAAAACCTTGAAACTTGAATAAAACATATTTCCACATGATTTTGCCCCGATATTAGTTTCTAATTAGTTGGATACTGAGCTTAACTACAAATTTGGAGTATAGTTTGATTATTTTTATGACAAACCCCACCAATATACGCAAAAATCAGTTTTTGGCTATTTTTTTGTTATTTTTTGGACCTGTCTTCTGTTGTAAATTTATCCTATAGGAATGCTAATATGTGACATTTTTCTGTACTGAATGCTTCATTCACATGCTAAACTATTAAGTTAAAAGCAAAACATCCAGCAATTGAGAGATAGAGGTAAAGAAATCCGCTTTACAAAACAGTCGGAAAAAATGTCCCGAGCGACATGTCCCGAGCGAATGTGGTTGAAACTGCGTAAAAAAAAACGGCAAAGAATTTTTGAGTAAAACCAAAAGCATTTCACAACGACATGTTTGAACAACATTCTAAAAAAAATCGCATTCAAATATTCCATCAGAATTTGCTAATTTCTGGTGTTGTATGAACTTCCCCGAAATCCACTTCTATTTTTGTCCCGAGCGAATACGGCAGTTTTTTACCGATATCTTAAAAACTAAAAGTGGTGCAAAATTAAGATTTTTACCAAAAATAGAGCTTAGGAAGAGTGAAAAGAAAAGCAAATTCATTAAAATTAAAATCCATTGTTTTACAATTTTTTTTCAACTTTAAAGGTGTGCAAATGTCCCGAGCGACATTTTGGAAGTGCCCATATATAAAAAATAATTTTCAAGACTAAAGGTAAAAGGGATTACTCATATAATTCCGCTTATTTTACTTGTTCAAGTCCTAACTTCCAGTTATTTGTTATTAATTATTTTAACTTTTCTACTTAAGTTTAGGGAAAGATTTTCAAAAATATAGTTAATTGTTAAGCAATTTATTATTAAAAATAAAATCATTTATTTACCTGTTCAAACCCCAAGTCCAAGCTATTAATACCCCTTTAAAGAGCAATTTGCTGGGCAATAAGGGCATGCAAACGCATCTTATGGCTACATTTGTGTTCATTCTGCACGTTCGCCGGACATCTCCCACCTTGGAGCAGGACCAGGAGCAGGAGTCTCATGTAGCACATCCCGTGTATCCCTGTATTCCACTGGCCAGGTCCTGTTGCTTGCGGTTTACTATTTTATGCCATTATAGAGCCCGAGTTCGGTTTGCCGTTTGGCATAAATTTATTTGGCATCGACCGCCGATGACGGCAGTGAACGGAAATTACCATTTTATTATTGCAGGCGAGAGCGCTCGATGCTGCCGCCCAATCAGCCCCTTGCAACCCTTGAAAGAGCCTTATTGAATTCGCATTAAAATTGGTAACGGATATATGCAGAAACACGAACACATGGCCGCAGGCATGACACTGTCAGAAAGCGGATGTGAAAGAAAAGACATGATAGCTAATAATAAAATAATAAATTATTGACACATTAACCCATATATTTGATAGGAATATATTACAAATCCTCATCTTAAGCCATATACAATTTTGAGTTATGTAAAAAAGTGTTTGATGTTTTTCTCGGTGTAAGTGCTGCAAATGCAGATACACATAAGATCCGAAAGATTTTTATTTATGTTTGTGTTATAATGGCTAAGGGCTTAAGTTCATATTTGGGGGCTTATGATGGGTTAAGTGCCACTTTTGTCTGGATTTCAAATGGATGATGCGAGAAGGTGAGGGGCTTTATGAAATGGCCACCATCGTTACATCTGTTTCATTCCATATGGTCTGGCTGGAAGCTTCATCGGTTAGGACCACATTAGCCTCCTGGGTGGCGTCAGAGAACTCCTCTTCTTCATCATCATCATCATCCTCATCAACGCGCTCATCTTGTTCAGGCAGAACATCATAGGCAGTGCGCAGAGAATCGCAATCGGAATTGATTCCCTCATCTGGTGAAGCCAAATCCAGTTCAGAAAGTTCGGGAATCTTCTGTAGCGGTTCCTTGTCCACCTTCTCTTTTTCCTCTACTTTTTCTTGTACTTTTTCCTGTACATTTTCCTCTACTTTTTCCTCTACTTTTTCCTCTACCTTTTCCTCTTTTTCTATTGAATCCATTTTGTTATTATTCTCAACGAACAAATTCTTTTCACCTTCTATTAGCTTGCCAGCAGGATAGAAGATATCCTCCAGCATCATTTGCCATTCCTTCAAATACGTTTCATAGTCACGCATCTCGAAAAACGATTGTTTCTTGATGAATCCAGTCACTTCGGTTCCCGAAAGCTTGGCATATTTACCCCCGGGTCCGAAATCATGAGCTGCACTCGAGACATCATAGATCACGTCGAGTAGGGCCACTAAATAGGTTTTATCCGGACGTTCCGAGTTATATTTGGCCAACTGCTTGCGGTTGAGACGTAGTCCGGTCAATGGAGCCGGCAGCTTGCGGTGTCCCTCGTTTTCGTAGTCCTCATCATCGTAGGTTCCATGCTGGCGCCTGGTCTTCATATAGGCCACATATCCCAGGACACAGGTCAGCGCAATAATGGCAAAGGGCGAGCTGGCCAGTTCGCGCAATTGAATGCTCCAGGACTTGGTCGGCAGAGAAGACATTCTAGATTTTCCTCGGTTTTCCCTTGAGTGATTGTATGACCTACCTATAGCTTGGCAACTGGGAACTGAACTGAACAGAGAGCTGAAAGGTGTGATGGAATATTTGTGGCCTACTAGGGCTTTAACGATTTTATTTTAAAGGAAGTCTGATGAAGTGGAATTTTGGAACTAAAAAAGTTAATATAAAGGTCCATCAGATATTAAATATACTGAGACTAGATAACTACTATAAATTTATGAGAAATTATGTAGATGTTGTGTAGATATTGTGTAGATATTATGTAGATATTATGTATATATCATTGAGATATTGACTATAACAAAAAAAACGTAATGATATATGATTTTTAGTTATTTATTAAACAAAAACCCAGAAGTCTTTAAAGCTATTTCCCATCTCATTTGCTAGCAGCTCAAACAATCGATGTAAAGAGTCCGAGCAAATGTTCAGGGATTCTCGAAGCTTTTGCTAAACATCTTTTAGCCTTGCCGCTACTTGCACAAATCCTTTTACCCATTTCTAATTTCCAATACATTCCATTGTCTTTTTCCCCCCTCGTATTTTTCGTCCGCAGGTCTGGTGGTCTCCGTGTCCGAGTCGAGAATGTCCGGAGGAACCGGAGCTGGAATTGGCCGTGCATCAGTGCGTCGACTATTGTTTGATGCAGGAGCAAGTTAATCCTCAGCTTTACACGAATACCCCGGCATATGATGTCCGACCGGCCATCACCACGTCGACCACCCAGAGATCCCAGCTAACGGCAACCACAACAAGGACGACCACAATGGAACCCTCCTCGGAATCGAGCACATCGCCAGCACCAACCACATCGACCACCACATCGCCGGCGTCATCATTGCCAGCATTATTCGCAACGCAAACGAGGAGCAGATACCAAGAAGTACTTAATATGTCATCGACCATGTTCCCGCCAATGTCCCAGCTGAAGGAGGTGGGCCTGGAGCCCGGCCAGTCCTCGTCATCGTCAGCCGAACTGTCAGCCATGTCCATGCAGGGATTGAATTGTAAGTGACGTGATGAACCCGTCCACAGTGGACTCCCCTTGCTCAACCACCGACTGACCACAGCGTTATTATCATGGCCAGTTGGATGTGCACTCGAAAAAATTTATACTGTTTTTTCTAATATTTAATCAAAGGCACTGCAACAATTTAAAGCAATTAGGGTGTTCAATTGCGTTGCACACACAAAATAGTTTTCAAAAGTAGGCCTTTAAAACTATTTTGTATAGAAATTGTTGTTGGAATTGATATACACTTTTACACTTTACAAAGTTTGCAACGCAATTGAACACCCTAAATATTTTTTTTTAAATTTTTTGATCAATTTTTTAATAAATTTTTTTGATAGTTTCATAAATTTTAATTAATTAGTTAATTTTATAATTTTATTTCTATAATGATATTAAAATAACGAAAAGAAAAAAAATATGACAAATAATTTTATCACAATATTATCACTTTTCGTAACAATATTTTTAAAATAATTATACATTTTTATAAAAGTGTACCATTGCAGGTTGCTTCTATGTAGTAGCTCCTTTGTTCTTCCACTCAGTTTACTTGTTGTCGACTTGCAATGCTCTCCTATCCTCTCCCCAGCCATTTATTGATGTCCATATACTCCGTCCGTGTCCGTGTCGATGTCCGTGTCCGTATCCGTGTCCGTATCCTTGTCCGTGTCCGTGTTCCTGTCCCTGTCCGTGTGTGTTTTACTTTTATTAGTTTGTTTTTCCGTCTTTTGTGAGCTGCTAACCGGGAGTAGCAGGAGCAGAGCCCGAGAATAACTTGGTCCATAAAAGCCAAAGACCGAGTCGACTCTCTATGAAACTACAAAAAATAAGTATAATTCAACCTGTCTGAGTGCGTGCGAGTGCGGTGGCTGGTGGTTGTCATTAAAGCCTGTCGTTTTGTGTGGAGCCAAAGTTTACGGGGGAAACTTTTTCCAATTCTCCGGAAAAAAACTTCACAGAAAGGCGTTTTTATTCCACATTATTAAAAGTGGGCGGCTGCCTGTCACTAGGTATGGGAAAATAGACAGGAGGGTAAAATGAAAATATTTCCAATGGAGATGGAAAAGAGAGTGCTTGCGGTTGGGCTAATATCTTAGGTAAACAGTTTTGTTTTGGCAAGGAGAAAATTGTGGGATCGCTTTCAACATAGAGACTTTTATTAGATTTTGGGATAAGCTACATTCTTTTTAAGATTTGGTTAAATATTTCTGTCAATATACGGAATTATTTATAAATATAATACACGCAGTATATTTCTACAATCAATCTGTAAATGTTTCTATTACGTACTATTATTCCACATTAGCTCACAAAGTGCACGGATTCCCCTATTCCCCGAAGTGCGAAACCCAAATCATGTTCTACTCATAAGTCAAAAGTACATCAGATGTTGGCAAAACTCTCACACTGCCTCCCCCATTTCACCTAAACAAAACTGAGAAGAGTCTGAAACTTTGGTAATGTCCTGGCCAGAAATCACAATGTGGAAATTCACGAAAAGGGGGGCTTCTACAGCAGCAGACAAAAGTGCATAACTAACTAAACATGATGGCATTACACTCGGCTGTACGCTTGACACTTGGCACAATTGGAAATTGGTCATGCATGGCCAGCACAGGACATCAGGGACACAACAGGACACAAGCCAGAAGTCGGGCTTCTCGGGGGTGCAGAAAAGTGCAGGAAAAGTGCAAAAGCAATTTTACTGCCTGTCCGATTATGTGAAAAACTCACTCCAACATAGCGGGGAAAATGGGAAGGGGAAAGGACTTACAACTACAGCTCTGTTGCGAAAATGCGTTGGAGAATTAAGTTAGCATTATAAAAGTTGGGAACTCTAATTCTGACTTTTAACTTCATAATCTCTAAAAAAATATTTTTATTGTATTCCATAATTATATTTATTTGATTTTCCCACAGTAACGGATAGTAGTCAACAGAAGTTGCCTTGGACCAGTTGGGTGCACTCCGATAATGACGACGCCACCTACTTTATGCTGCAAATGCATCCCGATCTCGCCGATCCAACCGAGCAACTGGGCATGGAGATCGAACAGGATGCCAATGAGACGGTTACCGATATTCGGCAGCGATTTGGTCATGACTTTTTGGTCAGGGGCAAGATAAACCTCACCGATATGGACGATCTGGATTTGAGATGTGGCGGCTTGGTTCGTCGCACAAATATGACAAATATGGGTTCGGCAGCTGTAAAATGCATGATGCAACGGTGTACCTTCACCATGAATGCACCGGAAATCTGTCCACCGGATTATAAAGAGACCGATGAGATCATTTTCTGGGTTTACTTTTTGCTACGGTGAGTTAGAGTCTATATTTTCTAGAGGATATTTTTATACTTTAATGAGATTTTAAAATTGTATATGGGCAATTCTCTGCTGTTGCACGCGACGTTCGTACGCTTTGCAGGTGAAAAATACTATCTTCCAGTTCTTCTTTTCCTTTGGCACTAGGCTCAAATTAAAGGTCTTGATTAGCACTAAAATATGTGCTAGGGGTGACATTGGGACGTTTTTCATTTTTAAGGTATATAAAAAAAACCAAGACTTTTGCACGCGACACGAATAGAAGTTACTTTTTTGACTTCCTGCCTAACTTTCGATTGTAACGAAACGTGAAGGAATATTTTAATGCAGTTAATTTCATAGTGTTCCTTGGTCTTTCTTCTTTAAAATGTATTTTGTTTGAATTCAAAATATTGAGTGGTTAATTTTTTATTAGTATCGAAGTGACTGTCACACGCTACATGTCGCACGCGACAGTTTTTTCCGTCATTTTCCTAGGTGGTTTTTCTGCAACCTTAACGTCAAAAAAACCGTTTAAGAGCCACTTTAAAAAATACTAAAAAAATACCAAAAAATGACTTTTTTGTCCATATAACCGGTATTACCCCGTAAAATTATCCAAGGATACTCATATTACTTAGCTTAGTTGAGGATCCATCTAACTAGAATCAAATATCAGTGCAAAATCATGTAGAAATATGTTTTTTTCAAGTTTTACGCTTTTTGGCTTGGTTGACATCCCCAGAGAATTGCCCATATACAAAATACTTAAATTGGATTTTTAATAAATAAAAAAAAAAGTGAGACAACTTTTAAAAGAATTTTTATCTTATGAACAAAGTTTGTAACATTTTTGTATACAATTTAAATTTCTTTTCTCAAACAAATATAAAGTCTTTGCGCTTTATTATTTTTCTGTTATATTTCAGCTTCAAACATCTGTGCTAGCACTGAAATATTTCCATTTCTCCCCCAGATTTTTGGCCACCACGATGCTGTCGGCCGGAGTAACCATCATGGATCCGATTGCATTGACAATGATTGAGAAGTATGGCGGCGATTTCGGACGCGAGCGATTGTTCTCCAGCATCGGCATGGCCATATTCTCGCCGATAACGGGCATTATGATTGATTACTCCTCGAGGGGCTTGGGCTATACGGATTACTCGGCTGCCTTCTATACGTACGACGTACTCTTGGTCATATCCACAATGTCGGTACTAATGATGCCCCTGGGCGAGAAACTGCCGGCCGATAATGTGTTCCGAGATCTGTGGAACCTACTCAAAATGCCTCATGTCATTGCCTTCATTTGTTTCCTATTTGTGCTCGGCAATTTCTGGGGCTTCATCGAGAGCTTCCTGTTCCTGTACCTCAAGGAACTGGGAGCTCCAAACTATCTGCTGGGTGAGTTAAGATATTATTCAGAATATGTGAAGAGGTATAATGTTTCTTTGATTTGTAACCAGGCATCACCATTACCGTGGGCACCGTGAGCAGTATTCCCTTCCTGTATGGCGCAGAGAAAATCACACGGATCTTTGGGCACGTTAATTTGATTATCATCGCGTTCTTCTCGCATGCCGGCCGTTTGGTGGGCTACTCCTTCATCGAGTGAGTGCGAATAATGCCGGTCACATGTCGGCCTAATGCAATTCCAAAATTCAATTCCCTTCTCCCTCGATAAAGGAACGCCTGGTGGTGTTTTCCGTTCGAGGCCATGGAGTCGTTATCCTGTCATCTTATGTGGGTGGCTGCCGCGACCTACTGCTCGATTTTGGCCCCCAAAAGTTTGCTGGCCACCCTGATTGGTGTCCTGGGCATGGCTCATTTCAGTTTGGGTAAGTAACCGACTTACAGAAAGAAAACATGTTGTAGAAAAATTGGTAATTTTTTGCACATCAAGTTATCAGCATTCAAATTTTGTTTAGCAATGTATCATATTTTTAGAAAACATACATTTTTTTGAGTTTTTGAAATGATTTTGTTTTCTGCTCACAATTTGCGAATCTTTTATTTTGTAAAATTTCTATAACTAACCAAATTTTCTAAAATCTATTAACTGTTCTTAAAAAAAATTTAAATTTAATTTTCATTGAACATTTAAGTAATGTCGTCCTTTTCTCAAAATCTAAATTTTTGTTTCAAAATTTCGTTTTATTTGAATTTGTTCAAATATATGCAAAGATTTTTTGAAAACATATTTTACATATTTTGTAGTACCCAATATTTAATCTAATTTTCCCCGTGTACTTTTCTAATGAGGCCCTTTACTTGTATGTAATCACATTTGGTGTGTCTTGAATTTAAGGGCGCGGCAGTGGTAGTTTTACTGGAGGACTCCTCATTGGTCAGTTTGGAACTCGAGATGCTTTTCGGTACATGGGTCTGCTGGCTGTGGTCGGAGGTATTGCCTACGGGCTACTCCATCTGATTTGGCTGCGCAAATTCGATCATACTACAGAGGAGTCCGAGGAGGAGGTGGAGACGGTGGAGGCCGGTGAAACGGAGAAGCTCACCGAACCGGCCACAAAGGAGCAGGGCACTTCGATGTCCTTGGAGCGGCTGAGTTTGATGATTAAATACAATCAGATTGGCAGCTTGTCCTCGCTTCCGAGGGGATCGCGGGTGAGTTTTGGCTTAATCAAGAAGGCTTTAGAAAATCACGTAAACATATTTAAAGTAATTAATTTATTTATCTATAAAGTCTAAGTTTTTTGAGTTTAAATGAGATTAGTGCTTGCTTTAATGGATAATTTAATTGCTTACATTTTTCTTAATGATACTTTATCTTCCTTTTCAAATGTCTACCTGTCAAAGCTTTTTCCTTCGATTATAATCAGTATTTTGTTAATGATACTGCGAGGCGCGCTTTTTAAATTGATTTTTATTTCTGCAGGCCGATATCCATGACCATCTGTCGGTGCGTCGCAGCAGCTACAACGTGGAGTCCTTGAGGGGTGTTCCCCGGCACGGGAATATTGGGAGTGCCTCCAAGGTGGATATCCTGCGCTCGGCACTGGAGATTAATCACAAGTCCTCGAACAATTCGATGCTGAGCAAGGCCGATAACAAGACGTCGAATCAATCATTGGGTCGCAATCGGGCCGACAGTGCCCCCAAATTGAATCACACAAATCTGAAGAACATTTCACAGCCAGCCCTTGAGGGCGTGGTCCTGGAGGTGAGTAAATATCTATTTAAGCTCCCCTTTTTCGTCCTTTTTTATGAATGGGTGTGATTGTGTGTGTGGGTGTTTGTGTGCGTTTGAGTGTCTCGCTGATTGCTGCCAATTGTTTTGATTTCTGTTTTTTGTTTTTATGGGCAGCTTTTTTTTGGTCTACCCACTGCTCGGTTGTATGTTTGGTTTTTAAATACCCAACATCTGTTGCCACAATAACTTTTTAGCCTGCTGCCGCGTGTCCTTTGTGCCCGGCTGTGTCCTGTCTCTGGTTTTTGCCTTGACAACCGGAAGCCGGGGCCAACTGCATCCGCCTCGGCTTCGATTCGTTCACTCAGGAAAAAAGCGACTGAAGTCAGAAAAAGGAAATAAAAAATAAAATAAAAAGTTTTCTTTTGTTTAAACTTCATGATCGATTATAAAAAATATTTTTAAAGTTTTGACTGCTTTTTATGCTTATATTGGATTTACATATTTAAAAAAAATTAATTTTAGTATCAGCATTTAATATATATTTTTTTTTGATTTTTGTTGTTATCCCAAACAATTTTTTAATGATATTTATAAACTTCCTAAACTCATTAGTACCGTTTTTTTTCTCAGTGAACTCTTTTTAGCAGGGGGAGGGACTTTGAAGAGGCGGTTGTTTTGTGTGTTTGGCATTTGGTTGCCTTTGTCGAGCGGTCGTTTCTTTTGATGCCGCTCCAGTGGATTCGATTTCTCTCTGGCTTCTCTGATGCTCCTCTATTCCTCCTGCTGCCGTGCAGCTCGAATTCGAGCCGGGTTTATTGGTTTTTGTTTTCTAGGCAAGCATATTCGCCGCTGGCCACCATTTTTGCCAATTTAAATTCCGAACGCAGAGGAACTTTTCAAATCCCCAGAGCAGCTTGGGGTTTTTAAGGTGCAAATGGAATTGGAATGCAGCTTTTAAGAGTCGATTATGAAACAATGAAGTTTTCAATTAGAAAAGAAAAAGTATTCATTCAAGAATTCAAAAGATGTTTTGATAGAAATGTATTATGGATAATTTAAAAATTCCTAAGATTTATTTAGTTACCCATCTTTGCTTTAAACTTTATTTACTTTTCATTTACTTTCAAATCCTGAAAATACTATTTTATTATTTTAAAATTTTGTCCAGCTATCTGGCATTGTCTGATATCTATTGTCAAAGTCTTTGCACATTTTTTAATAATTTATTGCACTTGAAACCGGCAACTCCAAGTTGCAATTGCAATCGAGCAAACAGTTTCACCCAAGCTATCCTTTAATTAAAAACTTCCCATGATATATGTCCGGCAATTGATTATCCCCTCGCCACCCTTCTCAATCCAAGCCATCTGCACTCACAAAGCCGCTTGTCAAAGTTAATTTCGTAATTAATTTTCAATGCTTTGAGGCGAGGCTTTTATGGCAACTAGGCAACCATAATTCAATAAATCAAATGCTGCAGCAGCAAAATAAATGGGAGGAAGAGAAAACACAACAAATTAATGAATTTATGAGCAAGACAAAGTTTTCCCCTGGCATTTGCTCTTTCGCTTTTTGCAAAAACATTCCGATGCGAAACAGACCAAACTGACAGTTTTGCCTCCACACATCACCGAGCAAAGGAATAAAATAAAACAAAACCAAACCCTAGAAGACCAAGAGTTCACAACAGTATTTTTAAAAAAAGGGGGAAGCAGCCTCAGCGGGGAGTTGATAGTCATTACACACAGAAAAATCTTCGTTGTAATATAACATTTTCATTACACGGATACACAGATGTTTTTTTGGCGGTTTCTCAAAGAATAACAAATGTCTTGTAAATTTAAGAAAAATTAGTCATTGTTAATTATTTTAATTTATTTTAGTTTGCTTAGCTAGCGAATTTTTAATATATCAGTCAAATCATTTTCTTTCTGTGCAAAGCCCGACGCTTGCAAATTGCAGGCCAGTCCGGCTGTAGGATCCCGAGCCAGGAGCAAAACTTCGCTTTGTGCAAAATAAATTTGCCAAAACCAGAGAAAGCTGAGAGCTTTCTATTCGATTTCAGTATGTGTGTGAAATCATATGGGTGTGTGTGTGTGTGAGTGTATCTGTGTGAGTGCATCTCCCTTTTTACTATATGTGTGGATAATATATGCTATAGCCAAAAATGCCATTCGCATACAAACAGGGCGTGGAATCAACATTTTTTCCCAGCCGCATGAAAAAGTATCCAAGTGGTTTGTTAACTTCAATACCCGCTGTGGATTTATCCGTAATACCCAGCTCCATGTTAATGGTAATGTACAAGAATCCAACAAAAAAAACAAAAACGAAATGTTAAAACCAAAAATAGCCAAAATAAAATGAAGCAAAAGCATGCAAGATCGAATGCAGAATTACCCTTTGTAAAAGTGCAGGAAAATTCAAGAGGAATCAGTGAATATAACAAATAATGAGCTATTAATTTAAATTTTTTTAAAATATAAATTTTGGTAACAAAACAATATTCTTAAAAATAAAGTAAAGCCTAAGAAAATTTAAAAGAATTTAGTAAAATTCTTTTTAATAGGTAATTTAATTTAGATAACCGAAGAAATTCAAGGACCTCTTTTCGAGGATTTATAATCAAGTTGTTAAAATTCAAAGAGCCACATAATTCACCTCCTCTATTAACACATTGTACTGCCAAATATTTGTAGCCAATCGATGCGACCCCAGAGCAAAGGGTAATTCGGCACACAAACATATGTAACTGCGACTGCATGGCATGTCCTGGGTCCGGGGTCCTGGGTCTGGGTCCTTCTGGCATCGCTTGTTCTGGGATGCAAGCGCCCGAAAGCATGCAGCACTGAATGCGAATAAACAGAGGCCATGGCAGTAGCAAAAGCAACCGAGGAAGCAGCATCATTCGCCAAGATATTGCACTACTGCACTGCGAGAAATTAAGGCACATTAAATATATTATTTTTTTAATTTTCTTAAAATTTTACCAAACCATTGCAAAATAATAACTAGTTTTTTACCATCATGTGCGGATCCCTGGGTAAAAATGAAAGGAAATGGAGTATTCAGAAAGTATGCAACAACATTTTTTTTCTGATTACCGCAATATTTTTCTCTTAGTGCAGGGATGCTGGAAAATGCAATGGCATGTACAGAGCTCCCTGCGCCGTTGCAGCATTTGTTGGTTGCTTTTTTTGATGGGTGGCTCTGGGTGGAAGGGCGGGAAAATAGCTGGCTGGATGGAGAACGCGGTGGTTCTGGCGTCGCAGTTTGCCAAGCCATCCGGGCATTAAGTTATTTCGTTGAATTAAAGCCCGCACTTGCGCCATTTGACTTTTGGGCATCACTTGTTTTTATGTGCATAACCCACAAAACCAAGCACCACCTCCCCTTTCGACCCCCTTAACCCCCTGAAGTCGCCGTCACTGAGTTGAGCTTTCCTTGCTGAACTGAACGCTTAGTTGAGTTTAGTTTAATTTTGCACACTCGTCGAGCAATTTGAGCTTGCCTTCTCCTCACATTCACCTCACATCCCATTTGGCATTTGTTTTTCGCCCTCCTTTAAAGTTTTCCATTTTAGCTTAAAAAATGTCCCTTTTTCTATTGTTCTATGGTTTTTTTCATGCGCTTTGATTTTGTTTACGTTTTACGCCAAATGATTTGTTGTTGAACTTAATACAAGTTGACAAAAAGGAATAACAATGGCAGCTGTTGCAAAAAAGCAACAATGTTTGTTTTTAAGGGTGGGGGTGGTGCTTCTAGGGGAGGGGAAGGGGCAGGGCGGCAGGTGATTGGGTGGGGGAGTGCAAAGGAACAACAATGCCATAGAATAAACAAACAAGGCGAAGCAAGGCAAAAGGCATCGTCTGCTCGAATGTGGCAAATGATTTCAAACTTTTCAATCGACCGTGGAAAACTAAGAAATTTGCAAAAAAAAAAGTAAAGTATAAATGGAAAGTTAAGATAATAATGAAACACTCTTTAAAGATACATTTAGTTGATATACTTTTGCATAAAATATTTTAGGGTGTAAATCTTCTGGTATTTAACTTAATTCGAGTATTATATTTTGGAATCAAATTACTTTTATAAAAAGAAATAACGTTTCCAAAAACAAAAGCGATTAAAATTATTTGGTTTTGTGTTGGAAAATATTTTGTTAAATCTTTGATACAAAATCCTGTTTTTCAATTAAAAATCGTAACTTTTCTTAATTGTTTTTACCACGGTTTCTGGCTAGAGCACCATGTATGAGACGAATCGCAATCGAATGTTCAATATTTTAGCATTGCCAACTCACGTCTCTGTGTATGTGTTTTTTGCACATACATTTGTACATGTGTATGTTTCCACTTCCTTCGACGATTTCCGGTTTTGTTCCTCTTCTTTTTCCCCTGCTGCTTTGTAGCTAGAAAAATTCCCATTTTCCTCCACAAACACACACACATAGAAACGAAGACTTTTCTTTTGCTTCCACTTTTTTTGTGCTAGCATTATTTTTATTTCCTTTCCTATGAAATGGCGATTTATCGATGTGTGAGAGAAAAGAACGGCAACAAAAAAATAGAAATATTTATGGGAATGATCGCAGAATGAATGCCACGTAATTCGGTGCTGTTGGCAACATTTGTCATTGTTGATTTTGGCCAGAAACGACTTTATAGCGCGCTATATACGTAGCCTGTCCGTCGAGGCCAATAACTTCTTCAGCATAACGCACAAAAAGTGAACGCGAAATTGCGCGTAAGTAATGCCCATTGTAAAGGGACTTCAAAGGACAGGAGCGGGGAGTGTAGGGGCAAAAAAGGGGGGTTTAAAAAAAATATATATATGTGGAAGGACCAACTCGAAGCCAAACAAAGGAATGGAAACAAAAGCAGCACAAAATGAACTGAGCAGGAACATTATAGAAATTCTTGTCCCTCTTTCTCTAGGCACACTCAGAAAAAATCTCTAATCCTATAACGATTCTGGTCAGTATTATCTAGGAATACAAAATTGTGTTTAGGTATTTGTACAACATTTTATAAAATACTTTTGTGTGTTAGCTCAAAACAAAATTTTTTTTAAAAATGTTAAAATTTGTTATAGTAATATAAATTTAAAATGTTGGCAAACTATTAGTTTTTGTTTAGTAAATTAAATTAGTAAAGTTATTCGATTATTTTCTTGAACTTTCTGCCAGTGTATCCTTTTATTTTCCCCCTATTTTCCTTTGAGTTTTCCTCTCGCTCTCCACCACACATGGCACTTAAGATGCGCATTTCTATACGTAGGTGCACTTGTTTGTGTGCGTGAGTTTGTTGGAAAACTTTTGTGCATTCAACTGCAAGGCCGGTGCATTTTCCGCCCATCCCACACTCAGCCACCCCAAACACTTTTTTAATAAAAAGCCAAACAACGAGCAAACTACGTTCGATGCATGGCGAATTATCCAAAAAGTTTGATGACGCGGAAATGCCTTTCGACAATAAACCAACAAAAAACAAGAAGAAAATAAAGAAAAACACCCAACCAGCTCGGATGCAACTGCTGCAGTTTATTCGTTTATTCGTGCATATGCGAAGCGAACTCAGCCGGAATGCTTATGGAATCGAGAATTGAGTGGGGGAAAAATGGAAGCATCATTTGAAATTCGAATGGGGGAGCTAGGGGCCATAAAATAGCATGTCCCGCTGAAAAACACCCCAAGGAATAATTAGGGAACAGTTTAAAGGGGTCAAATCGAGCTGAAAGTCCTTATTATGAAGAGTGCTTAATAAAGTATTAAATTATTTGATTTTTGCAAGTATGATTTAATATAATAAAAGTTTTAGTAATTACAAAGATTAAAAGATTACTTCCTAAAATAAAAACTCCATGAATCTAGGGATTTTTATAATGCTTTATATCACTTGATTAGTTATTTTTCGAGGGATTTTAAATAGGAACCCATAATTTACAGCCCCGACAGCAAACACGTTCATTATGTGGTGGTATCCATATAACCAGAATACACTTGGAATCATCGAACTACAACTCCATTAAATATAATTTATCGGCCACTTAAATTTCATGTTCAAACTCAAATTAGCATGCATGTTGATTATTCTTGCCCGCATGTGCATGAAAATCCATTGAGGGCGCAAAGGGAAAAACTAAAAGCAAGTTGAGTGAGTAAATTGTAAATAGCACTTTACACTGCACAACACGATGGCGGCCACACTTCGGGATGGTTTTTATCCGCTCCTATTTATTTCCTCCTTTTTTTGTCAATTATGTTTTTATTTTTTTCGAAATTGGTTGGTTAATTTTTATGCTCGTTATGGAATTGGTTTTTGCATGCATTTACCTTTTTAATTGCTAATTGCATGTGTGCGAATAACGAAACCGAGTGGATGGAAGTGTGTGGTTGTGTACTCACTTAAACTGCAGAAAATGCAGTACAACTTAAATACATTTATCTATTGGTAGAAATAAAATATTTAATTGAAATACAAAATTTTAAAAAGTTGATTGTTCTACTGTATTTAGCATGGTATTGTACTTACCCTATTTATTTAATTAATTTAGCATTGCGCATGGCATAAAGAAATCTGTGTTAAAAACTAAATAATCTTTTACCTGCTTTTTATTTTTATATTTTTTTAACATTTCCTAGGATCAAGAAGGTCGCAAGGTGATTCCCGAGGAGACGGAGTTGCACGCCTCGAAGACCACTGTGAATTTGGGGGAAGAGAAGGGGGAATCGCCACCACAGCAGCAGCAACCACAACAACAAGCGAATGGAAATGGGAAAAGTCCGCCGCCGCAGCAGCAGCAGGATGATGAAAAATCCGACGCCACTTGATGGACTGCCAACCCAATTCTCTGACCTGCCACACGTGGCGTATGAGTGATATTAATAAACCAAAAGCGAGAGGAATGGAGAGAAACATCAAATTGATAAATGAAAACTATTGTTTAGTTGTACATGTGTGTGTTATGTTATATAAATGTATATGTCTATGTATAAATTATGCAAAAACCGAAAAACTGAATAAATGAAAATTGTTGAAAACACTAAAACACAAACACAAACAATTGTTTTCCCATTCAAATTGAATTCAAGCCTTTCGCATGGTTCGCTGGAATTTTCCACTTTATTTTGCTGATTGGCTTAAAAATTAAACTGTAATTGCCCAAAACGCCAAGTGTTTTGCCATAGGTTAGTTTGCTATTATTTTTATTTTAATTTTCATTTCATTTTCATTACATTACTTTCATTTGCTTGGCTCTATTTGTGTCTGTGTTTCTGTTTTCTCCTTAGGCTAAGGCTTCTCATTAATTTTATTTTATTGGTTTTCCATTTGTATTTTTCCATTTCCATTTTGGTTTGCCTCAGTTTATCGTTATTAATTACTTAATATAGCGTTTTAATTACAATCTCATTTTTCTCTGCATATCAAATTGCACGAAAATCTATTATTGATGCAAAATTGGATGCATCAAGTCTCAATTTATTTCACTTATTTGCCTTACGGTTTTTCTTTTTTATTTGATTTAAATCGCAATTGAGCTCTACGTTGCGCCGACCGACCTCCTTTGCAATTCGATCAGCATTAATGTTTACATATCAACAGCAATATGCTAAATGTGGCCAGCACCCGGACACACACACCACACACTCATTTATGGAAATAATTTCAAAATAAATATTATTTATGCACAAAAAACATATTAACTTTTGTGGCTACAATTTTAATTTATGCTAATTATTTTTCACTAACAACTTTCGACTGCGGTCGAACATTCGGGGCCGACGGCAGCAGCAGCAATAATCTCTGATATCTGCCCTGACCAAATTCAATTTAAATCACCCTTCCATTTGCAGAACAATCTATTGGAGAGGCAAAATTAATTAAAACTAAACTAAACAGAAATTCATGAAATTAGTTGATATAATTCCAATATTTGCGACACATTCAACACAAAATTGATTTCGCAACACACAATAGAATTCGGTTTTCGCTTTATTATTATTTAACTAATTGCAAACATTTGGAAATGAAAATGCGGTGAAAGGCGTGCTTTATTAAATGCTATCAAATTGTATTTTCTGTTGCTCATTATAATGTCATATTTTCGGACTGGCAAACATAATTTGCTGGACTCTCTTTGATGTTTTGGTTGCGAAAAGTTTTAAACTTTCAAAGGCCAACTCTAGCTAATTAAAATTACAGAGAAACCTTTTTCGCTATGGGCTGCAGGCAAATCATTTAATCTCCTTGAAATGTCCATATGCAAATGCGCACCTATAAACTTGAATTTCAGACCGGGCATTTGCATAGCAAATTCATGAAGATTTTATGGCCACAATTAGCCGAGATAGTCTGCCCTATCTGCTCCTTCAGGCCAGCCATAAAACGATTCCACATGAGAAGGCCAACATAAATTTGTGTTTCCCTCGGACAAATGTGCAATATTCATACAGTAAACTTAGGCAGTCAGAACTGAATGCTAGCATATTAAACATTTACATAATTCTAGATGATCTCCCTGCTCCACCAACATCGTATTTTATAATCAAACATTATCCTTTTTGTGTGTCAGTGTGGTCTTGGGTGTGTGCTTAGCCAAAATAAACCTTGATAAACAAGTTTGCTAAGCCTATTTATGCCAAGAGATACATGTATTAATCATACACATTTGTGTTTTGTTTGCATTAGCCCGGAATCGTAATCATAAAGTTAATTTTCACACACGTCTTTAGTTTATTATTATCGAATACTGTTCAATATTTGGAATATTCAACGAGTAGCATCAAAGATAATTACACAATCACACGAACCCAACCCAATATCCACTCACTCCTCTTTGTTTGGGGTGAATTTGACTAACCAACCGCCGCTGCCGCTGCCGTCCAAGTCTCACTGTATCAACGGCGAGTGCTGTGAGTTCTCGCTAAAGTCCACCGTGTAGTACATGTCGTTCTCGAGATTCATGGCCAGGTGCCGCTGAAAAGGTCGCTCCTGCAGCTGGCCACCCAGCGTGGTCTGCGTTTGGGGTTGTCCTGGCAAATGCCGAGTTCCCGGCTGCGCTCCGCCTCCTCCGCCGACCCTCGGTCCACCCGGGGGCGCCACATTATTGGCACTGCCGGTGGCGGTCGCGGCGGTGGCCCCTTTGCCACTCAGCCAATGTTTGTTGAGTTTGCCCTGCATTTTCGGGCGGCGACTGAAGCCCAGTATGGGTATAAACGAGGTGGAACGTGTCGAGAATTTCCGATACGTCTGATTGACCTTGCAGTGACAAATGGTGACCTGCAACGGAGAGAAATGGTCGCGAGGGGTTAGGTAAATGGTTATGGATTGGCTCGTAATGGTAATGGAAGTGGAGCCAAAAAGCTTTTGGGTTCCGGTCCAGCTAAAGATAGTTTAAAATTGAATTTCAGTAAACTTTCCCATATGATTTATTCACCAGCCATTTGAAAATCTTTATAAAAAATATAAAATAATTATACCAAAGAAATGGCCAAACTTTGTTCGCTAAATAAGCCAACTTAAACTTTCGACATCAACCTGTCCAATACAGGACTTTATAAGTTTGCATTAATTTGGCATACCGAATTGCTCTCGGCTTCCAATAAATTGGCATGGACTCGGCTCTCCACTTGAAGGAGCACACATTGTGAACGGACACCAATTGTATAAATTTGCATCTACTTTAAGCCTGGAGGTCCTGGAGATTGGGCAACTTTTGGGTTAAAGCCTCGGCTGCAGCTCGAACCATTTTGCCGACATCGAAATGAATATGCAATGGCATTTCGCGCACTTTGCATAACCGCAGAGTACAATTTCCCCCGTTCGGTCATGGGAGTAGTCAGGGACTTTCGAGGGGGATTTAAGGGGGCTTGGGGATCGGGGAACTTACCACAACGGCAACGATGAAAATGGCGGCTGCCAGGACTCCGGCCGCAAAATATGCATTATGCAATTCAATGGGACTCTTAAGCACAACCGATGAACCGAAAGTTTTGTCATTAAAATTTCTAGCGTTCGCATCGTCCACAATAAATTCGCTGGAACTAACGACCGTCTCCACCACAAACTCATCTGCGAAAAGGCCGGAAAAGAAGGAGGCAGGTATGAGGAAAAAAGTTAGATAGTCACCGAGGGAAACATATTTCCTCCTGGCCACGCTGATGGCCCTAATCAAGTTAATGACTTTTCGGGAAAGGCCCAAAACGCCGCGGGGAAACTCACCTTCGCACATGGTTCCCGTGTATCCGGGTCGACAGGCGCAGTAGAAGCTATCGCCGCTGGACCAACAAGTGCCGCCATGGGTGCAGGGATTCACGTTGCATTGCTGGAAATACTGAAAGTTATCAATGCATTGGTGCTGGATTGAGTGCCAGAGTGCATGGGGAATTCCCGAGAACACTCCGAAAAAGAATTAATTTGTAACCAAAAGAAAGCCATTATATTTGAGGAACTCTTAAATTATTTTCTAGATTAACTATTCCCATTTCTAATCTCAAAAAACATATTATTTTCATCATTTCACCACAATTAATTAATTTTTAAAAGTCACAAAAAAATTATTAATTTTATACAAACAATAACGATTTTTCTATTTTTCAATAACTATTTTCCTTTATAAACACTGAATAATACTTTATTTTATTAAAAATGTCGTTAAATAGTTTTATACGTTAAATTTAATTTCTTAAAATTGTTTTATACAACCCAAACTGTTGTTAACTCTTTCAATTGCTACCTTAATTTTTTTCTACCCCCAAAAACAACACAATATTTTCCAGCAAAACGTTTTTCTCTTATCAATTCCAAAGTATTGTTTAAGTAGCACACATTTATGATCCCCTAATGGAGAACCACAATTTTTGTATTACATCTTTGCAACTTACGGAGCCTGGAGTATCATCTAACCACACCCAACTAACAATTAGAATGGAGGGACTGCCGCTCTGCCATTCTTCCACTTTCTGTTTCTGTGTGTGCCTGGCATGTAGAATGTAATTAATTTTGCTGCCTTCCCCAACAGGAGCCACCAGCCATGAGCCACTGGCAGCCGCAATTTTCAGCCGCGGTCTGACCCGGCCACGCCCCTGTACGCCCCCCGCCCCCTATATATAATGACAGTGTTCTCCGGAATCCTTGGGTCCTTGGAGCAGTCGCGGTTAGTCAGCGTGTCCATCATTTTCACAAAGCTTTAATTATGGCGCCTTGACGCTTAATTTATGTACATTTTGTTAAGTTTTATTTTAGCACCACGAAATTATCAAGTCCATTGAGCGTTTATTAAATTCTTTTTGAGTTAGTTCCCACCCTAACGCAATTTATGAACTTGAAGTTGGCTTGAATAGAAATTGATTTGCAAGTCCAAACAAGCGGAAAACTTATACACAGAATATCAATTTCAATATGCGGAGCATAGACTATTCATTAGAGGTCGACGAGGCGAAGTCGTAAATCAGTTTAAAAATGCACAAACAATGGTGTGTATGCAATTGTGCTGGCCAACAAAAACTGGCTACAATTATGCTACTGCGAGCAATTTGTGGCTGGAATATGTTGGAGATTTTGCAGGACCTTCCCTTACCAAATAACCCAACGAAAGCAAAGCAAAACTGCATAAATCATGACTTACCGTTCGTGGCATTTGATTACAATCCGGTCCGTTGCGACCTCCTGGGCATTCGCAGCTGAAATCATTTCCATGATCAATACAGCGATGTCCTTCGGGGCAAGGCTTGTTGGCGCAGAAATCAACCTAGAAAACACACAGCAGAAAAGCGGGCACAAATCAAAGCATATTGTGGCAGCAGAGTTCGAATAGAAACAGAACGGAACAGAACCGAACGGAGTGGAGCTGAAACTTCATTACGTATTCAAAAATGTATTTGCCCAGAATTCGTATCTGAAGGATACACTGTTCTCCCACACACACATCCAATCCCATTTCCTATGCCCATGTGTGTGTGCGAAAGTCTGGGCAAATTAAATCAATATCCATTCAAGCCCCACAGACAACTGCCTGCCGAGTCCTTCCACTTTCTCATCGGGGAATTGTCGCGGGATTTGTTTTCAATACAAAATATTGATTATCCCGGGGAGCTGGAATCGACTAATGGGCACTCTTGGGGCTCCTTTTCCGCTGAGGATTTATAAGTCATGTTCTCACGCTTCTTTGGTTGTTTCTTAAACATTTTAAGTGCTTCGTTTTGAGATAACTTATAAAAAAAAAGGAATTCGAAAAATGGACTTAGATAGTTGGACTTATTCGTTTGATAAACTACCAAATGTTTTGATATTAATATCTTTATTTTATTGTAACTTTGCAATGGGGTTGGTAAAGAAATCCATAGAACTGATGATAATTTAGATTGTTTTAAAATTTGGTAAATCGATTTAAACATTAGGTTTCGATCAAAACGTTTACAAATATACCCATATTTCTCTTAGATTAACATTTATTTAATGGTGGTATATCCATATCCAAAAATTAAAATGCAAATTTAAAGCTATAGAATGGTTGCAGCCCATTATTTTACAGGGTATTTCCGACTGCGCTCTGACTCAAGTAAGACTACATTTTATATTTATTTGACATTGTTCACTCACCTTAATTTGGCAACGGTTGCCGCTGTATCCCTTCGTGCAGCGACACTCGTAGCTGCCAATGTGATCGATGCACTCGCCGCCATTCTGACACGGATTCGATTCGCATTCATTATACTCGAAGTTGCACAGCTCGCCAGCGAAACCTGCGAGACGGGAATTTGAAAAAAAGAAAAAAATTGAGAACGGGGGGGAAGGGTTCAAAAGGTTGCGGGTAATGTAAATGTGCAAAGTAAATGAAATGGAAATTTCAATTGGAAATGGGAAATGCTTTTGGCTGAGCGACAGACTGAGACGCAGACTTCCCGGAATTGCCCTCGTCTCTGTCTCAGCGATTTTATTTTTCTACATTTACTTTATTTACTTTCATTGTGATTGAGTGCGATTTATGCAAATTGTGTTTGTGCCAATGAAATAATTTATGAACTCCGATGTAGATTTTTTGATTTGCGCTGATTTCAATTCAATTGCAAAAGCAAAATTTGATTTGCTTAAAGGACGTGGATAAGGTAGGGCTCCTTACAAAAATTATTACCTCTATGGTTTCTTTAAATTTTAATTTAATAGAAGGTTTTATAGTTTGAAACCTCTATCAAACAGCTAGTTTCAAATTCTGCGGCAAAACCCAAAATCCAATATATAATAGAGCAGACAATCGTTGTGTGAAATTTGCACGATGATAACTCACAAAATATTGGTATTAAGGGAGCTATTTCGCCAGCGAATCAACAAACGAATGATGGCAATTTGCGTTTATTTGGCTGGAATTCGGTGCACTGTTGGACGCATTTACTCACCTGGCTGGCAGAAGCAGCGGAACCCGTCCTCCTGGTCGACACAAATGCCGTGAACACACGGCGAGGACTCGCACTCGTTCAGGCTGTGTTGGCACAGAGGTCCTGTGAACCCGGGCGCACAGTCGCAGCTGCAAAGGGGGCATTTAATACGGTTGGGAGTCACAAAAGGCAACAAAAACTGAATAACAAACAATACAGAAACTGGAGAGAAATGGTGAAACTGGGGAATTTTTGAAAATGCGACAAAAGTCAACATTTATGAGCAAACACAGACGGCGACGGCTAGACAGAACCGCAAAACAATGGCCGGGATAATTGAATGAAAGCTGCTGGTGCTGGTGCTCTCTGCTCCTCCAACTGGATATATGTACCCTGCACTCAGACCAAATATGATTGCTACACTTAAGAAATTCACTCTAGGAAAATAAATACAAGTTGTGCAGCGTCTAGATTTTTCTGAAATATGTTTCAGAAAGTTAAATGGCTTTTAAACCAATTAAAAGTATTTCTTAAAGTATACAGAATTCTCTAGATATTTTAAATTATTTATAAAAAGTTTTTAGAAATATATTTCGGATTAATTATATTACCTAAGTTCTCTTAAAATTTATTTATTTTTAAAAGGTGTTTAAAAGTGGGCAACAATATATTTTTATTCCAAATGTTTTTTGAATTCATACAAAAAGACGACTATCGTTTATTCACTGCATACTTTTAGGCACTCATTTTAAAAGTGATTTCAAAAACCTAGCTTTCCCCATTTATACGATTTTATGTCTATTAAATATCTTTATTTATAGGGACTATAGTAAAGCTCCTTTCAATTTTTCAGAGTGCACCTAAGCCCCTCATTTTTCAGCCATTTCTGCCCTTCTTTTCTTCTTTTGTTTGCCTTTGACTCACCGAAAGTGCGTCGAGTTGCCCACACAGCTGCCGCCGTTCATGCACTCGGCGGGATTGCAGGGATCCGACTCGTATTGACAGTTCTTGCCCGCATATCCTGCGAGGACAAAGTGGACGGGATGGATATTAATGGGATTACCACTAATGAGGCTCTAAGCTAATGACCTACCGTATGGACACAGGCACTGGTACGAGTTGCCCTCGTGACCCTGCGACAAGTCCACGCAGATGCCGTTGTTGGTGCAAGGACTCGGGTTGCAGGCATCGATCTCCTCGCAATGGGGTCCTGCGAATCCGCTGCAGCACTGGCACTCGTACTCCTCCATCCCCGAGTTCGAGTAGCACACTCCCTTGCCGGAACAATCGGCGTTCTCGCCGCAATTGTCGGTTTTGGTGGTCACCTTCAGCCGCACACACTGCGCTCCCCACAGCTCGGACACCACTGGAGGGCAGAGAAAAGGAAACCAGAAACAAAAAGGGGTTTCATATTAATTAAGGCTACACGAAGGCTACTCCAGGGAAAGGCTGGAAACAAAAAATGTATTTAATAGGCCGAACGAGAACCCCAAAACAGGGGAAAAATTTCTCCCCCAAGGCGACTTCCATTGACACGAGATGGAATTGATGCCGCCTAGATGAAAATTGGAATACCCTATAGCTAGAAAATTCAGTGTCTGATTTTTAAAATATAAAAACAAAACAATATAAAAGCTCGACAAATCTACCTTAAATACATTTCATGAAACCTACAAATATCTTTGTAAAGAAACCCTCCATTATTCTTCTAAAAACGTTTCAACAAATTAAAACAAATTTCAAAGAACCTACTTTATTTTTTGTAAATATTACTATTTAGTATTTATTTTGATTTAACTAAAACTAACATAAACTAAAAACTAAAAAAAAATATATTGGTATTCAAAAAGTATGCAACTCACATCCAAATTCTGAACTAAACGATTAAACACATTTTATTACCCACTAGCTTAAAATATATTTTCCATATAATTTAACACGAACGTCTTCATAAATGCCAAGTACAATGATCTAATTAAGACCGCTCTTCATCGAGCGAAGCTAACCGAATTTCCAGCCACCAATTTAGTACCGGGTCTACTTCGTCTACTCACCAATTAGCAGGTTAACTCCCTCGGTGAGGTCCTTATCGTACAGGGTAACCAGCTTCCTGCCGTCGACCACCAGCGGCGTGATATCCAACAGGACGCCCTCGGTAACATCGCAGTGTTCGTGGCCGGAACGAGTTACCTGATACACCTGTGTGGCATGTACCGCGCTGCTCGTTGTTCGTTGACGTTTATTGGGCCCCCGGAATCCAGCATCCAGAATCCAGGTGAGAATGAAACGGGGCAAAAATATACATAGATATGCAATGAGTGGGGGGCCAAGTTAAATGGCTCATGCTTGCTGGTTTAAGTTATAAATATGACCGACGATGTCAGTCCTTATTCCTTGTATTTTCTCCCTGTATATGTGCTTAATTAATTGAAATTTATTTATAAGCAGTTGCTCTCTCTCGGTTACCTTGCTCTAGCGGAAATTAAATAGCACAAAAACGGAAATGAAATTAGTCGAAGCAGGGCAGAGAAACCCGGGCAAAAAGGTTTATTCTGAGGATTTCTAAGGCCTGTTGCCAGGCGGTTATTGCGGTTACTTCTTGTTAGGGGTTTTAGTATACGCGTAGATATTAATGGAGTGCAAATTGGCGAGCCCGAGGTTAAAATGCAGGGTTTATTTTAAAGAAACTTTATAAACTACATAAAATCTGCATTAAATAGATTTTTAAAGTTTTTAAAACTTTATATAAAAGATAATTTTAATTTGAACAATTCTTTATTATCTTGCTAGCAATATATTTCCTATAAAAAATATCTATCTGTTTTTCCCAAATTAATGGTCCATTTAAATTGTCGACTTTATGATTGCGTTAATAACAAATACTCTGTCAAAAAGTCATTTATTTAAAACTCTTAAAGGCTCTTAAATTGTTCCACTATTTTATGTTGATTTAAAAAAAAAAAGAGGGAGACACTCTTGTTCACTAGAAGCCATCTTGTTGAACCTTGTACTCCTCATCGCAAGACTTCCCCTAGACCAGTGCTGCCATCACTCAGCTTGAAAAACAGGACAGATAAGCCAAAAAAAAACAGGGAAAAAAAGGACAAAAAATTTTAAAAAAGGACAAAAAAAGGGACAAAAGTAAATGCGCCTCCATTTTTCTGTTTTACCAATGGGTTATATAATTACTTAATTTAAATGGATTTTATATTAAATTCAATTATGTAATGACCTGCTGCGCCCGACTCACATCCTTCTTTGTTTGAACATTTTACCATGGTAAATTTTTGTGCGTATACGTAATAATCTAAAATTATTAAAATAATAAGAGCATTTCAAGTAACTATATTGGTAATACAAAAAAATGCAATATCTGCCTCAAACCCGAATAAGAGACGTTAAAATCTGAAATTTTTTTCTGACAAAAAAGCAGAGAGTAAAAGTTGAGAAATTTTTAAAGTGTTTTCCTCTTTTTTTTGCTACAGAATAAATCGTACTATAAAGAAAATCCATCGACTGCTTTACGTCTCTTTGATAATTTGTAAAAATAATTATTTTTTAAGTGCCGAACTGTAAGATTGATGGTTAAAAAGGCGTTTTAGCATATAAAAACAGGTTTACACACTTTCGACTGGCAAAAATAACACTCAAAACCTTATTTTTGAAAAAAGGACAGATTTCCGGATAGGGGATGTTTGAAATTTTTTCCGGATAAACCCGTTAAAAAAAGGACAGATCTGTCCGGAAAAAGGACAAAATGGCAGCACTGCCCTAGACGCAGAAACATAGACACAAACAGAGGGAGACACCTCATATAGTATCCAAGTTTGCAATTTTTCAACAACACGTAGTCAAGTCAGTGGGAGAAAAAAAAAGGGAAAACTTGTTAGAAAACTGCGAGCCCAGAAAGTTTTCACTACCTCCAGCTTTGCCAATCTATTTGCTACCCACTCGCAGCTCGCTTTTCCTTGGCTTCGCCTCGCCGTGGCATTATTATTTGTTGCTATTGCATTTGTTAACTTGGCTGGGACCCGCCGACTCCCACACATACACATATTAAATCGATAATAAAAACTTTTTTGACATCTCATTTTCATAGTTGGCGGGAACTTTTCTCTGCGGGCCCTGCGCTCAATTGTGCGCTATACTTCGCATCACTTTCACTCCCCCAACTAACTCGATTGTTTGCGGTCTTATTTTGCCCCCAAGGAAAGTTACGAAATCGGAACTTATGCCAGGCATTTCGAGTTGCCAGGCCCGCGGGCTGAATAAGAAAAAAAGATGTATTTATATATAGAAGGAAAAGCGGAAAATTTCCCAACGTGGTCGCGTTTGATGTCTGCCCCAAAGTTCGACAAATGAATTTTAATTTTTCTTGCGCTTCTTTTTCGGGGCGAGCAAACTTTCTGATGGGTGGCGGCGGCATCTATCAAGCGATAAGATAAGAACCAGCCACCGAGCTAAATTAAAAAGACCAAAAAATGTGTGCAGCAGCCGGGGTAAAAATGATAGCGAAAACCGAGAGAAACGTGATAATTGCCATGGCAAAAAGGGTCAGCCAGCTGTGGTGTGTGTACGTCCAACCCAATGACTAATGGTCAACATCTAGGACAACACGCAGAAAAAATTTCACAGTCAAATGGGAATTAATTTGATTTATTTTAAAACGAACAAAAAATTGTAAGGTAAAAAAAAAATTTGTTTAGATTAAAAAAACGATTTTAGCATAAATATCTATTATTTAATTTAATATATGTTAATGTTTGTTAATGTTTAAAATATAAATGTAACTAATTTTATTTCCTGTGCCTTTGAAAACTGCCTGACATCGCATATTAATGCGCAGTTTGTCGGGGATTTTTGTCCGGTATTATAAAATAAACAAAACTGAAATAAAAATTTGTGAACAGAAATAAAGGAGAGGTAAACGAGAAACGAGAGTTAGACCAACGAATGTGGAGTAAGAGAAAACAATTTAATAAACTGTAAAAAGGGCATGATAATGGCGAAACGTGTCTGGGACCAGTAACTATTCCCCCTTATCATCCCTTCCCAAGCAGACGTGCTGAAGAAAAATCAATAAAGGTCCTTAATGGACGTTATTATATAATAAGCCCCCGAACAAACACGTTTCAGTGCGCATTAAAGCGCTTAACTGAAAATAAAAATAGGAACAAGAAAAAAGGGGGAAAAAATAGCTCAACCAATGCCCGCCACCTGCCAACTAGGTGTAAAAATAAAGGAGTGATTTTATATTTTTTCCATGCTCAGTTTAGGGGATTCCCCCAGCTTTTTCTATGGAGCTCAGGTGTCTGGTGCTGGTGAAAGGGTCTCTACATGATGAGCTCAATGATGAGGCAGCAGTTGCTGCTGGAAGTGTAGGTGTTGCTGTTGCTACTGTTGATGATGTTGCTGATGGCACATAATGACAGTTTTTGCCGGGACCCCAAGTCACTGGCTTTGATCAACTACATACATCACTGCCAGCAGTCAGGTTAACTTCGTTTCGCCAGCAACGTTTTCAACAAGTAATGACGGAGAAAAAATGGGGATTATGTAATCAAATAAAAACACCTCTTAACGAGGTAAAAAACTAGTGACGACCGCACCTTCAACATACAAAAGTTCTGATATCAACATTTGTGACGAAAAATTATTACACTCGTCATTAAATAGACTTTCTAATATTTTCTCATTCGGCCCGCCCTAGCAAACTATTCCAGCATTTTTCCCTTCACAGGCATTTTCTATTGCAGCGTGCCGAATGAGAAAATATTAGAAAGTCTATTTAATGACGAGTGTAATAATTTTTCGTCACAAATGTTGATATCAGAACTTTTGTATGTTGAAGGTGCGGTCGTCACTAGTTTTTTACCTCGTTAAGAGGTGTTTTTATTTGATATCAGAAGTTTTTGTTTGTTTACATTTGCTCTCATAGGAGCTAATATATACATTTAAATTTAAATTGGTCAATCATAATTTTTAAACTATTGTATTTTAACAAATTAAGTTAAAAAGGCGTTGAAGTATTTCAAAATACCTTTTAAACGAGGTATAGCACATGTCTGTACCTTTAGTAGTGTAGAACTTACAAACTAACGAAATTTAGCTATTTTTAGCTTTTTCCCGCTAAAGTAGCGGCTTTTTCCAAAAGTCGTAGAACAAAAGATTCCTATATGGAACTCTTAAGTGCAAATTTACTGATTCCATGACCCTAAAATACAGTTCGGATACCCTCCCACAAAATTCAATACTCAGGGAGCGTTAATTGTTCGAGCTGGCAAAAGTGGCTATTTTCGTATAAAAATAACTTTTAAACGTGACTTTTTACAGTAATGTGTTATATACCAAAATTTAAGGAATCTCAAGGGCTATACAGTTTAAGGTTTTAAAGAAAATCGTTAGAGCCGTTTTTGAGAAAAATAAAAAAAAGCTAAAAAAAAAGTTTTAAAAAATTGTCTTTTGTTCATATTTTTTTAATTATTACATTTACACAAATTGCATATAGAAGGCGTTTATAGCATTTAAAAATACCTTTCAAACGAGATGCAGCACAAGTCTGTAGCTTTAGTAGTATAGAAGTTACGGCTTTCCGATTTTTAGCTATTTATAGCTGTTTTCCCGCTAAACTAGCGAGTTTTTCCAAAAGTGGTAGAACAAAAGTTTTTTATATCGATGTGATGAACGTCATATAAAATTTTCAAAACTTAAAAAACATGTTTTGGACAAACTGACAAACTGACAAACTGACAAACTGACAAACTGACAAACTGACAAACTGACAAACAGAATTAAATTTTCATTTTGGGAAGACGAAGAAAATTCTATTTTGGCTATAACTTTTGAACGGAGCGTCGGATTTTGACAAACGACCCCTCATTCGACGGGTATTTTCAAAAGGAATACAAGTAAAATATTGCGAGGAGGCAATTATCCCCACCGGCCCCAACAGCTCCAAATTTCGAAATTTTCACTTTTTCACTTTCACCGCTCTCTCTCCCAAGCCAATTGATTTTCTTAGAGTCTTGGTATGCAATCCTGTTAGTTTTTGCAATACCTTTCGATAGGTGTATCATTCATTATGATCGGACCATCGCAGTAGATTTTCATTTCTTCGTGTATATATAGTAGTCGCCTTTGCACACTCTCCTGGTGCGCTTCGTCACTACATGGACTGCCGTCCATAGTGATTGGATCCCTTATCTACCGTAAATTGATACTGTTGTAGGTTTTTGAACACCACCATATAGCATGGTTATAATATTTATGGTCTTGGAATAAAGCTAAAGGTATCAAAAGTTGATAGACAGTTAAAGAACTAAGTTCAAAGTTCAAAATTTTGTTTTACATTTCTATAGGTATTAATAAACACTAGTTTGTTATAGTTTCAATACTATAACGTGTAAACTGTCAGTTCATTTCACATACAATTGAATCGAACCAATTAAAGGCATTTTTCTGGCACTTACCTGCTCGTGTTATTCGGCTCGTGCGATGGATTCAACATGGCATCGTTGATTTCCACAATTAAAATGTCGCCGGACTGGATTTCCGCCTCGCCTCGCCATGTGAGGACATTCGGTATGCAGTTCTCATCCGGCTTACAGTGTTCCGTGGTCTGGAGGTAAACAAATTGAAGATGGAAATTGTTGTTACTCAACTCGTCGTGAGAGAGGCCTAAAAGGTTTTGTGGTTTGATGGCCGAACCGAAAAGCTCAGAACTGAATTATTTAGCAAGTTTTCTAATTTCACTTTTATAACATTGTCTAAGGGCTGGCGGATGCTGTCCCCTTTTAAGCCAGTTTAGTTTTTGCCGCAGACAACAAATTTACATAAGTAGTAGCCCGAACATAATAAACTTCCAGCCGAAAAGGTTCATTTGGGGTGGATATTAGCAAAGTTCCTAACATATGCCTAGGATCCACTTGATGTTGCCAAATTTTTATTAATTTGGGTTAAGCCACAGACATGAGCCATCGGTATACAAATAAAAAGGAAAAAATAATCCACAACCCAGACTCGAATTTGTGGTTATCCCTGCCCTTTTTTATGCGATCCGCTTCTATGTCCAACAATTTTAGCATATTTTTGCGCAATTTGAAGCGGTTTAGTTTGCCTGTCGCTTTTTTGTGCCGCTTTTGTACTGTTCGGGGGATTTGTAGGAGCTTCAAATTTATGGCATTTTAATGGCCTGTCTCTACGCACATAAAAATCCACATTGTACGTTGGTCAGCTCGCAAAAAAAGAAAAGCTGCATATTTACATCTAAAAGGGGAATGTGTTGGCCCACTGGGAAATGGCCAAGTTTTTGGGTCACATGGAAAATTTCATGCGTGTTTTGTGGTCGGCTTGCTTTTTTATGAACACCGCAATAGGTAATGGCATAAATTTCCATTTTTATTCCTTGTATATATTTAAAAGTTCCTGTTTTTGTTTGCCCGAGTTTCTTGGGAAACATACAATTTGTTGAAATTAAAACCACAAATATTAGGGAATATAAAACAGTGGGGGGTTTGATAAAATATATATGTTTACGCATGACATAATTTAAAACGCAAAATGTTTTGCCAATTGAATCTATTTCGAATATTTTATTATACGAACAAATAAACGTTTAAATCATTTTAAATAATTTAATTTGGTTTTAAAATCTGAAACTATCCACTTAAATATTTTTAATCATTTTAAGTGCCTGCAGGACATTAGGCACTGAATCATTAGCATAAGCCCGACAAAAAAACTAGAAAACTTTCATCTAGGCTTAAATAACTCAAAAAGTATCTAAATAAAAGCCAAAACAGAGAAAAAGGAGGAAAAAAAACGAAAAATTCCATCAGAACGAGTCCCAAAACAACAAACGGCAGAGTAAACAAATTCAGTTGAAAAATGTTTTCACTGACCTCCACAGAGGAAAAAAAACTGAAAAAGAAAATTAAAACACAGAACATTGAAGAAATGCTTCAACCTTTTATGCAAAACTTGCTTTCTTTAATTGTTTTCTTTTCTCCGTACCTGGTCCTTGGAAAAAAGGACCTCGAGGTGGCCCAAGGAAGTGGGCATTAATTTATGCAAGGTACACATTATGCCAATGCTTAATGTATACCTATTTTCCTTTCAGGTGGCCCAGAGTTTGCATAATGCTGCAGTGCTTCTTAATTAAATTCATGGCCGAGCTGCCATTGGCCATTTGGCATTTGCTGACCAAAAAGTAAACAGGAAATCAATTTCGTTGCCCGAATTTTTCTCACCAACAAAGGAAATGGAACCTCAGCCAAACAGCCTTCAAATGGCCATCAAATTTAATGGTATTTCGCTTGGAAACACACAGAAAGCAGTTTGAATAGACAGCCTGGCCCAATGTTAATTAAACATTCGGTCCACAGTCAGTTAGCACTAGTTTACAAAATAATATTCTTGGTGTGCTCCCCAGCAATTGATGGCAAATTCTGCTAGTGTTGGACCCCTAGATCACAAAAATAGCAATTATTTTTTTTTCGATGGCACAGTTTTTTTTTAAAGATTTTTTAAAGTTTGAAATGTTAAATTTCTGACTTTTTTCGAATTTTTTCTTATATCTCGGCAGATATCCACTTGGTTGAGCTAGTTTTAGTTTTATTTTAAAGTCAATAGATCAGAGCTTAACTTTGCCGTACAGATCAATATGATTGGATGAGTAATGGCAGCGCAGAAGCTTGACAAAGATGAAAAATGTGTTTTTTGGTCGTCTGTAAGTCGGCTGTATATATCGTAAAAACTCGAAATAAATCCGTTGAAAAATCATAATGGGTATAAACTTAAAGTGTACATCCTACCGAATAGAACAAGCTGGATATGGCCCAAATCCATGGAAAACTGGATTTATGGTGGATTTTTAAAGTTCGGATTTTTCCACTTTTTTCGGTTGACAGAGTCCAAATTTAAGATTTATCATAGGCGGCGACATGTAAACAAAAATGAGTGGTGACGGCAGCCGGGTCAAAAAATAGCTAAATTTAAAAGCTAGAAAATTATAAAATAAATTTAATTTCTGAAAATTCCTTTAAAAATATAAAATTGCTTGCGTTATGACTGTGAGTATTTTTAACTAAGTACTATCCATTTGGATAGTTCAATCTTATGAAAAAAGTAACCTTAATTAAAAAATTAAATTCACTTTAATAATTTTATAGCTTTTAAATATCTGATTTAGCTATTTAGTGACCCGGCTGCCAACACCAATTATTTTTGTTTACATGTCGCCGCCTATGATAAATCTTAAATTTGGACTCTGTCAACCGAAAAAAGTGGAAAAATCCGAACTTTAAAAATCCACCACAAATCCAGTTTTCCATGGATTTGGGCCATATCCAGCTTGTTCTATTCGGTAGGATGTACACTTTAAGTTTGTACCCATTATGATTTTTCAACGGATTTATTTCGAGTTTTTACGATATATACAGCCGACTTACAGACGACCAAAAAACACATTTTTCATCTTTGTCAAGCTTCTGCGCTGCCATTACTCATCCAATCATATTGATCTGTATGGCAAAGTTAAGCTCTGATCTATTGACTTTAAAATAAAACTAAAACTGGCTCAACCAAGTGGATATCTGCCGAGATATAAGAAGAAATTCGAAAAAAGTCAGAAATTTATCATTTCAAACTTTAAAAAATCTTTAAAAAAAAACTGTGCCATCGAAAAAAAAATTAGTGCTATTTTTGTGATCTAGGGGTCCAACACTAACAGAATTTGCCATTAATTGCTGGGGAGCATTTCGGCTGTAAACTAGTGTAGTCAAAGGTTTTTAGTTCGCCAAAAACACACAGAAAGAACCCACACATAACTCCGAGAAGCCGATGAAAAGGGTGAACATTTTCTACGAAATGAATTTAAATTTAAATATTTGCCAAAGGGGCAGCAGCTGTGATTTGGCCAGGCAAATGGCTTGATTTACGTCAATATAAACAGGACATGAAAGGGGATATGGGATGTGAAAACTGACTCCGAACTGAAACCCAGACCCAGACGGAATTCGCCAGATGAGCTCCGGTTCGAGTCCCTTGTCTAGTTTATTCGTGATTTAACAACAAATGCGATTTAATAAAGAAATGGATAACCCTTTTCTCGGCCATGCAGACAGTGCGTTTCGTAATTTAGTGAGACCCTTTAATCTTTTTAAAAAATTGTTTAAAAAATATTTTCTTTAATAAGTTATTGGAGGTCATGAATTAATTAATTACCACAAATATTAGTAAATTTATAATCGGCTTTAAGTTTTTATTATTTTAATTTTCCTACTAAACTTTTTTGTGTCAATCAACAGGCATTTTAATGACCACAAATCATTTATACATTTATTATCAGCTTGAAAACATTTTTTCATAAATTTAATTTAATAATCTTTTTTTTCCTGTAAAGCTATTTTTTGTAAGGCTTAAATTTACACCTGCCATAAGTAAAATATACACACCTGAACCGCACTGTAAGCACACCCCCAGATTTTGTCCTTTTTTGCATAAGGACTAGGGAAAACCTTCATGTTTCCGGTCAACTTGTTTAGGGTCATCTCCCCCATTTCCATCACATACACATGCTGCCAAGGAAATGGCCAAATAAAATGGCGATCAATAATTTCCCTTTGTTGGCCAACTTATCGGGGGATTAAATTTGCAGGGTTCGATTCGGAGAATCCTTTTTTGTTAGTATGCCGATGTCCTTTTCTTGTCCACTCAACTGTTCCTGTTCCATCTATGTTAACTCCAAATGTGCTTGTTATTTATTTATGTGGCTCCGGCCGCCATTGATTTCCTTCGGCTGCCGAATTGTCTCAGCTCTAAAAGGTTTTCAATTAGCCGAGCAAACAGTTTTAACAAGTTTCGGTTGTTGGAAGGGAAATTGGATATCGAATGTCGGTTGTCGTTGGCAAAGTTAAGGAATGTTTCGGGTTGCTCTGCGAATTCAATCCCTAATCAATCTTTTCGAACAACTTCAGCGGCTTCATTAGGGATTCTCGTTTCCGTTTGGCTAATCCGTAGGTTCGCAGGACCCGAAAACTAAGCTTCCTCCATACTAATTAGCCGTCAGCAGGCGTATTATGTAAATGGAGTCCGTTAGTCAGTCGCCCGCTTCTACCATCCCCCGCCTCCCCTTATTCTTCCTACCGCTTTCCCTTTTACTTTTCCCTTTCCCTTAACCACCAGCTAATTGCTTAACCCGCTTACTCGAATAACACGCATACGCCGTGTGTTCCCATTCCATTCAGCTGCTAAGCTGTCTTTTCTTTCTCTTCCTGTGTGTCCTTTTGTCTGTCTAATGATAAGAACTTAATAAGGCCTCAATTGTTTTGATAAAGCCCTAAACGCTCAACACAAAGAGAAATAGTGATGCTTATATTTCGTAAAAATAAGAAAAATTTAAAAATTAAGGCTACAAATTAAGCCTTAAACCCTAACCCTAACTTTAAGATGCGGATAAGAAAACTAGACGTAAAAATTTGTTGCGATTTTTAAAACCTATTTAGTGGACTCGGACTCACCACAATAGGAAGCAGCAGTTCGTGGGTCTCGTTGCCGCGCCACAGATGCGAATCCTGCGGCACATTGGGGATCTCGCATTCGAGCGAATTGATTTTCTCCTGCAGGCGACTCAGGATGCGCGGCCTGGCGATTGGCTTTGCGGCGGTCTTAGTGGGATTAGCTGGGCTCGAAGGACGAGTCCTGGCGGTGGCCATCAGCAGAGTGGCCATCGTTGTGGTGGTGCTGCTGCTGGCCGGTGTCCCTGTAACTGTCGATGATGGGGATTCCCCGGCAACTTCCGTCCGCTTGTCACTCGACTTTGGCGGTGTCAGGGCCTTGAGCAATAATTTGGCACGCTTAAGCTCCTTCTGATATTTTCCAGCGGTTGTTGTTGTTGTTGGGTTGTCAGTGGTTCCAGTTGTTGTTGCTGCTGATGTTTTTGTGGTTGTTGACTCAGCAGTTGTTGTGGCTCTAGCTGTTGTTGTTGTGGTGGTGGAGGCTTCAGTCGCTGTTGTTGTACTGAAAGTTTTCCCTTCTGGCGTCACGTTCAAGTTTGCTGTGGCCCGAGTTGTGTCCTCCGCTGACTTTATCGGACTGCCTTCAGCTTTGGTTGCCTTCATTAACTTGCGCTTATTGTGCAGCAGCATTTCGTTGTACAGCTCCTTGCTGTTGTAGAACTTTGTGGTGGAGAATTCGGGATGTGAGGCTGGTGGGTGGGACTGGGGGGCATCGGCATCCGTCTGGAACTTGGTGTTGGCAAAGTCAATGTGCGGCATGGCCATCACATCGCTGGCCCGATGTTGCATGGGAAACTCGAAGCTCTTTTTGACCCGCCGATCGATGAAAGTGTTGCCAGGATGTTGGATGGTAGTAGTCCTAGGCTTCACTGTAGTGGTCTCATGCAGCTGAAATTTGCTCTCTATCTCCGTGATGAGATCATCTTGATCGGCCAGCAGTTTGCCCGTATAATCAGCTGTGGTTATCTGATTCGGTTTGCTAGTTGTTGTGGAGAAGCTTCCCAATTTTTCCTGATTTATCTTAACCTTTTCCTTTGCCTCCTGCCTCTCGACCATCATTTCCACTTCGTTGGGCATCAGATTCTGCTTGTATTCCTCGGCATTTTCGGGCTGTGTAAAAACTGTCCTTTGCTTAATCAGCTCATCGTTGTCGTTCTGGATGATGGGCTGTAAATCCTCGATTTTCAATGGATAAAGATCCACTATGTTCAGTTTGCTGGCCGTGGGCTGTTGGGCCAACATGGCATCGTATCTGGCGCGCTCCTCCTCATTCAAGTCGGCCAACGTTTCGGCTACTTGATATGAGGCAGCAGCCTGCATTTGAATTTGCAGCGGCGAAATTGTGGGCGTTACATCCTCTGAATCCTCCTGCTCATCCTCCTGCTGGTCATCCTGATCCACGGCTTCTGGTTGTTCAGTGGTGGTTGTCCGTTCCTCGTCCACTGGCTTTTCGCTCAGTTTAATGCGATGCAGTGCATCCTTGATTCGGCTGCCTATTTCAACCAAATCGGTTTCGGCCATCTTTTGGGTGGTTGTCATTAGCCTGACTGTTGTTGTTGTTTCCACATTTTCCTCGGAAACTGTTGTTGCCCGCGTTGTTGTTGTGCTGGTTGTGGCCGTCGTGGTGGGCGTGGCCGTTGAGGTTGACCCGCCCACAGCGGAAATTTCCCTCGACTCATCGTCGGTGGAAATTTTCAACTGCGTTCGGTTGCTTTTGGCCGTCAAGTCATTTGTTATGGTTTCACTAGTTGTTGTTGTTGCTGCCACCACCGCAATTACCAATGTAAAAATGCAGATTTTCCACATTTTTCTGGCTTTGAATTTCCCTCTGGGAATTTTTCGTTCGTTTCGTAAATTTTTATTTTGATTCTAACTGGCTGTTCCTATTTTTATAAATATCCGCTCATAGCGACTGCAAATCTGTAAATAGAAAAATACATTTTATTAGTACAACGTATTTTTGGTTTTTTTTTTGCGGCCACAACCATCAATTTGCAAAAAAAAGGGTTATATTTTATTTATAAATCCACAGTCCACTGACTTTCCGTTGTTTGGCTTTTCTGGCATACATATATATTTGCATTTAATCGTATTTATTTTACCAGCGGGTTTCGCTTTACAACATTTGTTTGCTTATTTCGAAAATCCGACGGCACAAATAGAATTTATAATGGCCGGCAACATATTAATTAAAAATCCATACACCCTTACACACGCTATTTACACAAATTCCGCACACATATTCCGAATTTGCCAACAATAAACTGGCAAATACACTTGTTCAGCGAATTTCTGGTCCTCGAAAAGGACTTCTCGCCCTATGAAAGTATGCAACCAATTTGTGCACTCAACACTTTGGAAATATTTGCTAAATGCAGAAGGACGAATGTTTTTGTCAGCCCTTCGAATGACTTCCATTATACGGGTGGGCACATTCATAATTCATTGGGCAAATTGAATAAGCGACAAAGTAAAATAACTAATACATGCAAATGAATTTGATGGCCCCGATAAAAGGAAGATTGGAATTATATAATTGACAAAGCATTTCAAGGGGCACTGAAGCCCGAAGTCAGTTGGGAATTTAAAGGGAGGGAGCTCGATTGATTTGCGGCTCGCCGCGCTTAACCCACTGTTGCCCGTCTCTGGCAGCTGACAACTCACAGTTGATTGCGCCCAGTGGACTGGACGAGACACCCCTTGAGCCAAGTTGAGTGGAACTCGAGCTGGACATACATTCATGACTGGCTCTGTACTTGGTCTTGGTCCTCCTCTTCGCACGCTTATCTCTGCAGTTTGTCAACGCAACTGAAGACGCAGAGTCGCCCCATGAATTACTCGAGTGCACTGCGAGAAAAAATTTTGGCTAAAGGGTAGCAAAGAAGCACTTCAAATATTTTAGATGCTATAAGGAAAAATATATTATATATTAAAATAAAATTTTTAAAATATATTCGATATTATGTTGAAAGAACTACAATTTTTTTTAAATATCTATACCAAAATTATAAAATTTTCGGAAAAATACGAAATTAGTTTATGATTTGTACTTTAATTATAAATATTTTAAGATATATATTTTTATTAGTTATATTTTTGTTCGCATTTTTTCTCCCTCTGCAGCCTCATGTGTGGATGGGCATGAATGTTGAATCTAGTTCAACAGTCGTTCGTTGTGGTACTTTATGTGCGACAGATTTATCAGGAAAAGCCATAATCCTGAAGAAGGATGCGAGATGCGGGAGGAGGTTTCTTGAGCTATTTATAGGCACATTTTGCCAGATTAAACCGGTTTGTGCTCGCTCTGCGAAATGGTCTCATATGACCAGTCCAAACGAGATGAGCCATCTTAGATATTCCGTTTGAATGTGGCTTTGGCCGTAAGGCAACTGAAGTCTAACTGCTGCTTAAACTAAATTGGCCCGGGCAAATGCTGATTGGTTGGCTCAGTTGAGTGGCGAAAATCCATTTAATTTGGATAAATTGAAAGCAATTTTGCATTGATTTAAATCTTTGGAAAAAGGACGGTAAAAGTATTTATCTAAAGTATTTCTCAGGGAACGTAACTGTTATAAGTTTTATTTTAAAAATCACACTTTAACAGTTATTTTCTGATTTGTAAAGTAAAACTCAAAGAATAACTGTTATTTTTTGAGTTTTATAATAAAAGTTGACAAATAACAGTTATTCGTCGTGATCAAAATAAAACTCAAACTTGATTTATGGCGATTTTGTGGGTAAACAAAATTTTAAAAAAATATAGGTATAAAATATGCGCGGTTGCCTTTTTTAACAAATTTTTAGTAAGTTATAAAAAGCACGGGTATTATGTTTTTTTTTAATTATTTCATTTTTTCAAAAATGTCAAGGGAATAACTGTTATTCATAAAAATCAAAAAATAACAGTTATTTTTTGAGTTTTATTATAAAAATCAAAAAATAAAAATCATTACGGATTTGTAAACTACAATGGCTAATAAAAATTGTGGTGTATTTAAAAAATTTTTAGGACCCTTCTAAGTGCGTGATTTTTTTGTATGAAAAATTTATAATAACAGTTATTTTCGTTCCCTGGTATTTCTAAACGCTTTAAATGGCTTTAAATTTAAAAAAATTTAGAAACAGTACAATACATGGAATGTAAATTTATTAATTATTATTAGAATTTAAAATAGAAGAAATATAAGTGATAGAACAAAAGATAATATTGCATTTTAAAATGCAATCTGCAATAATATTTGACCAGCTTTATTATTTTATTTTGAAATAGTATGAGGAAATATTGTTGAATTTTTCCGACAAATAAATCCGAATTAATACTCCACAAAAGAAAAAGCAATTCATATTTAAATAAAAAATTGTTCGAAAAGCATTGTCAATATAAAGAAAAATATCATATATGCTGGATGCCATGAAAAATCATTAGTTTGCTGCACTCCCAAGGACTGAATTTAATTCCGTTCCCCGGTTCGGTTTTGCTTATTTACGAGCGCCGATGGCTGGCAATAAATCAAACCTAGTCGCACACAGTGCCGTCGAAAAGTTGCCTCCTGCGGTGCATGTGTAATGCCGACTAAGTAGCTGTAAAATATATTGCAATTTGTTGCAGCTGCGCGCATCCTGCTCCCGCATTTCGGGATGTCCTTGAGCGCCTCCCAGCAGGCATTCAATTAATTATTGTAATGACGAAATTAATTAAAACTCATCCAATTTGATGCTGCGGCTGGGGCCATATTGAAAAGTATATTTATGTTCTGCGGTCGACTGTCAGGTGGGTCAAACTTATATACCGAACTCAAATGGATGTTAATTCTGTGTTTAAGAGGGCAAACATTTTGTGTGTGGTTGGGGGGAAAAGTTAAGAGCATCAGGGACTTTTCCGGCACAAACAACTTAAGCACATTTCTTTGTTTGGCTGCAAGCGGCGAGCAAAAACAAATCAAAATCCGCTTAGTTCCGGTTCCCCTCGCATCCTTTAAAGTCCCCTTAAAGTCAACTCTGTGGCAAGGCCCGATAACTGAGCCCAACTTTTCGCATCTCCAGCCTCCGCATTGCCAGATTTTTCATCACTTTTTTGCGGTTGAGCTCAACACACACTCATTCACAAAAAGGCTGGAGAAGAAAAAGTCGTAAGAAGGGAAAACTGCGGGAATTTTCATATTTCCTTTGAGAAATGAATTTATGCTCCGCAATTGCCCCCTTTTTTGTGCTGACCAGTCTGCACTTTTTATTCAACTGTGCTTCCCCGAGGGCGAATGCTTCAATTTTAAGAGGAGCTTAGCCTTTCGTTTCATTTAATTAAGTTGCTTTAAGATCAAAATATTTAAAATATATTTTGTCAAAGCTAATCTGAGTAATATGAGCCTATTTTGTCTTTTAAAGGGTAAACACTCTCTGTGTTAATACCCAATTAGCCCAGCTTATGGTAAGCTTTTGAAAAATTTTCCCACACAAATTCGTGTGATTAAACAACTAAGTAATTTCCATATAAATATGTATTTTACTTTCGGTTAACAGCTAACGGATTTACTAATATTTAAATTCCCACGTTTTGCATAAATATTGAGAGAATAATTAAGCGATTAAATTTAAGGCCTGGCAGTTTTGACAAAAAAGTGAATAATAAAATTGAAAATTCTTTTTGACAAAGCTTTTTCAAATCCCCGGCATTCCGCTCTGCGAAAATTGTATATTCAAATAGAAAAAACTCATTTCTGTAATCCGGAATGAGATCAACGCTCAAGCTCCCCCAAACGTTTCCTGTCATAAATCATGCTCACAAAGCTAATTCCCAGAATGAAACAAATCTTATGCCGGCTTACGGAAAAAGTAAAAATAAAAACACTTAAAAAATTTCCCAATTTACTGAAGCTTACAATAAGAGGCAAACAAAAATGGCAAATAAACGGCGAAGAGCAGCAAGGAAATAAATGCGAAAATGGAGTGAAGTAAGCCTGTAAAAGAGCAAAGTAGCAAAAAACGTAGGGCGCAACACACATAAATAAACACGTTCAATGGCAAATAAAAAATAAATCAAACATTTCACTTGGCGCAGCCCAAAAATAAATAAGAACAACAACAACAACAGCGGGGCATCAACAAAAATATTGTAGAAATGCTGGAATAATAAAAGTGAAAATGAAAAACAAATAAAAAATGCGGGTGGGGGCATGGCCTTCTATGTCTGGAAAAACTTTTCCGCTGCTGTTGCTGCTTCTTCTTTGGCAAACAGTTGCAGCAGCCGAAGAAGAGGAGCAAAAAATAAAAAGCGATGTGAAAGAGCAAAATGTAAATAGAAATAAAAATGAAGCTTAATTTAAAATGCGACCAAGCGTGGCACAAACACACACGAAAAAAAATCTTTAGATTGCCACGAACTTTTTATACCCGTAGGTTGAATACAAAAATGTAGCATACTTTTTTGGGTAAAGTAAATAAAATGTAAAAATTCGATTCAAATGCAATAAACATTGAATTAATAATTAAAAATCTCTATAAACAAAAAATACTTATAGGCAATCTTTCTTCTTACTTATAATTTTTTTATACCCTCTCTATCCCGAACCCCCCAAGTACTGGGTATAAAAATACATATACACTGGGACCATAAACAAGCGCTAATATCAACAGAGCGGGGAAAAGACGATGTGGAGATGGGCCGCTGCAGATAAACATAGCGAAAAACATTTTTCGCTCTATGCAAAGCAACTTTCCTCCTTCATTTTCTCGCCCCCCTGTATATTTAGAAATGTGTGTGCTTTTTTTGTAGCCTTCCTTTGGTCGCATTTTTGGGGTAACACACACACATATACACAGCCCCGAGAAAAAGGCTAAAAGAAGAAGAAATCTAAAACTCGCAACCGCAAAAACCACTCCACTCCCCTGTTCTCCTAGACCAACTCCATCCACACGTTTTTGGCCTGCCGGTGACGCTTTTTTGATAGCAACCACAGAGAGCAACCCAAAAAAGCCTCCCCTTATCACCTCCCCCCGAAAACCAGGACCTTAAAACAAGGTGTGTCCTTGCACAGTGGTGGCCAGGATGATGGAAAACCAGATTGCCTAATTGAAGTGCTGCCTCATTTGCCGACGATTTAAGTGGAAGTTGTTGAGCCGCTTTTGAAAGACAACATTTAGGAACGAAAATGTGTGGAAAAAGTTTTAAATTTTTATTTTATGTACGCATTTGTCGGGTTTAATGAATGCTATAAATATTATTTATGAGAAAAGTAAAGAGCTATCAATATTGATTTGAAAAATATCTTTGCGGATTTTATAAATTTTAAATTATATTTTGACTACTTTTAAGGAGCTTTGAAAATTAATTCAGAGTGTTTAATACTTTTATTCAAAAATTAAATTTTTGTAAAGTTTTGTTGTCCATAAAATAATATAAAACTGTTTAACAGAACCTAATTTTTCCACATCTTCACCAAAGCTTTTATTTCCCCACAAAAACTTAGCATTTAAAATGAACTTATTTTCCAGTTTTCCAAACTTAAGATAACTTTTCCACGCACTGGCCACAGTGCTTTGTTTCAGGATGTATGAAGGGGCGCAGCCAGACGGGGATTTCGGGGGTTTCGTGGCGCCCAACTCAAAGTGTTCGGCACTGCGTTGTAAAGAACTCGCATTTATCTTTATTTTTATGCCACAAACACGGCGTCTTGCTCAAAGCGAAGGAGAGGGCGACATGGCGAGGTTTTTAGTGCGAGGCGGATGGGGGTTATGGCGGAGTTAACTTTCGCACCCGTAGCCTTCTGCCACCCACTCCACCCAACGCACCCCCTTTCCTCGAGGGCAAAGCTAAAGCCAACATTAGCTGGGGCCACGTTGAAGGCGGCGAACGCATACAAATCACAGAGAAAAGAAGGTGCGAGTGCGAAAAGGACACTGAAAAAATTATATTCTGTTTGTATTTAAAATAAAAATTTAATATTTTTTAAATACTGGTAATTTACCGAACAAGTTTTCTTAAATTCTACTTGTTCTTCAAATAATAAAAGGGATCCACCTAAAAAAAAATATTTTTAGGCAGGAATATTTTCAGTTGAAAAAGACATTTTTAAATTTTTTTAAACATAGCTAATCAAAATAAAAAATTCCTCATATGTAAAATAATTATATAGTACCTTTTGCATATTTAAAAAAAATTCTTTTAGCTTACAAATTCTAAATGAATTCCAGCTCTTAGATTTTTTATTATTTTCCTGTGTAAGGAAAGAGGCTGGCCAGAAGGCTTTTGGGTCGTTGGGGGTGTGTGGGCCTAATCTCTTCAATCTTCTAGTTTTTGCTATGTAAAGTGAAGCGCTTAAGGCCTCTCCTCGTGGGTGACAACATCAGCCAACCGCACACACGCATACCACTCCATAGCACACCATCCAGTGCCATACCTTCAGTTGGAAAATCGAAGCTCTTGTGCGCCACTTGAAGCGCTAAGCTAAGCTGGAAAAAAGAGGACTAGAAAAAGCCGGGAAAACCGAACGAGAAGGGGGAGCCACAAGAAGCTAAGTAAAGTTCAAGTGCTGAAAGCCAGAAAGAAGGGGGAGAAATTCCTGGGATACCAAGCGCATGAGGCGAGGACCTTGCACATCTGCCGGTAAATATTATTCAATGTAGTTCCTGAAAGCAAAATCACGTACTAACTCCGCCCGAAACTCCCTTGTCCGCCGATTCGATACGATCCGTTGGCTCTGCTTTTCGTGTTAGTTTTAATTTCAAATTATTTGTTTGGGTTTACCGTTTTTACTTCGGCCTTGGCTCGCGTGGCCCTCTGTTTGCACTTTTTCCGTTTTTGTGTTTATTTTTTTTGTTAATTTCACTTTGTCGCTTTGTGTTTGTTTTTCATGAATTTTACTCTGTTTGTACTGTAAAGGATTTTGTGGGTGACTTCTATGGAATGTTATCTTTGGGGGGATAACTGCCCAAGCTTTGGTTATTTTTGTGTGCCTGCTTGTGCATTTAGTTGATAATTCCCCAAAGGTTTTCTAAGCCAGAAGAAAGGTTTTCACTGAAAGAATTATTATGAACTCTGTGTTTTTTGTCTATCTCTTGGGTCTTTTTGTTTTTATTAAATTTGAGAATATTTTAAATGCATTTTTAAATGAAACCTTTTGTAGAATTTTATAAAACAACCAACTGTACTCTTTTATCTGACTTTAAAAGAACATTTAAAAGTTCCATACATATTTATAAATTAATAACAATAAACGCTTTCATTCGCATATATTATTCGAGTTTTCAAAGCCTTTCAACTGATTGGGAAAACATTTTGACATTTAAATGGAATAACTAATGAACTGAAAAGGCTCTTAAACTTTTCAGCAATTGAGATTGTGTTTTCCATAAATATTTTATACTCTATCGAAGATTATAAATACCCAATGGCAGTTTGTTTTTATTATGGAGAAAAACCCAACTCAGAAATGTGTAAACTTCGTGTAGTCAAGATTATATTTAAGCACTGTGGTTGCCAAGTTATTTTCCAAATTTTGCTAGCACTCGGCCAATTAAATTTGAGACCGAAAAACGATTTGGGCACTTCAGCAGAATCATGATGATTGGGTAGGTCGGCTGTGAACTCACTTTAGTTTGCAAACAATGTAAACACACTTCGACCGGGGAAACTTTCTGGGGTCCTGTATGCCGATATTCCGATTCCAAATCGCGACCAACCGTAACGCGTCAAAGTTACTCCGCTACTGGTCGCCAGGATGCTGGTCAGATTGAGATAAACGTCCTGGAGCTTTGCTATAAAATCAGTGAGAGAGAGAAAATCACTTGCGAGAACTCGATTTTCTCTACATGCGCACTCAGCATCCGGGAGAAATGTTTTGGGTTTTATTTTCAGGGGAATTTTCGTGCTCGGAAACGAAAGGTTTTATCTGAAAATTACCCAAAACATTGAATGGCACAACAGCTGGCGAACAGCTGACAATTTGAGGATGGTTAGGAGCCGAAGCTTTCATAACTTGTGGAGCGTTTTGTCTCTATATAGGGTTTCTTTTTTGTTTTGCCGGTTTTTCTCTGTCTATTTGATGTTGCGGTTGCTTTGGTATCCCCATTATTATCATCATTATCATCATCGCGTGACGCACTCTTGGCTGCGAAATGCTTTTCATTATGCGCACTAATGTCTATGGCCTTTATGTCTAATGCGTGCATAAGGACCCTCTCTTAAATCCCGACTTGGCTCTGTTTGCACTGCGTTTTATATATAAGTAGTATAAGTATATGTATACATAAATATAGAGGGCATGTTGGCGCACACATTATGCGGATTGAGTCGGTTTATTTGTATTTTTCTTGGCTGTGGATTATTTTTATCATCGCCTGTGCATGTAATTTATTATAATGATTTACACATTAAGTATCATTAAGCCGAGTGCTCGGCTGTTGTGTTGAGTAAGGGCGTATAAATTGCAACTAATTGTTCACAACGCGAATGCGGCGTATGCGTGATATATACGCGAAACTTTAATGAGAAAAGCGCAAATATTTACACGCATCCACACACAAGCAGAGTTATTAATAATCTGGCATCGTTTGGGGAATTCTCGCAAATTCGCATCGGCACCTTAATGAGCAACTTTTGCAGTGGGCGGAAGATAATTGCGGAAAATCATCCAGCTCGCACGCAAAACTTTCCTTCTCATCAATTCGAAACTAAGATGAGAATTTTCGCAGGCGTGCATGATATTTATGCCTTGGATTTTCGGTTTTCCACACACCGCTTTTCCCCTGTGGAAGTTCATTAATTTTTCTCCATCGTTTCGTTCGCAATTATGCAAGAAAACTTTTCGCCGGCAGTTAGACAGACAAACAAACGGATTGACAGTGGGTGAGATATTGATTTAATGCATTGCCAGAAACTCGACGGTGGAGTTTGTGTGATTTATTTTTTGGCTGCCTGAGTGAGCAGTGAAATCTGCCAAAAGTTTGGCAGCAACTGTCAGTATGCAGAGAGAAAAATGGGGAGTTTGACCTACTAATACATATACCCAAAAAAAATTGATAAGTTGATCAATTTGATATTATGTGATATCAATTTTGATATGATATTACTTAGTAAAAGCGCAGTCTCGCTCTATTTCGAATTACTTACTCTTTTTAGTCTCTTTTTCGAAGTCAGAGAATTTCCGAGAGAGAGAATTCAACGAAATGATATTATTTAATATCAATTTTACAAGTATTGCATAGTAAAAACGATATGTGTATTAAATAATAATTAATTAATTAATTAATTGATAATTATCAGCATATTAAGTAATTCAGAACCCTTATAATTCCTCTGAATTCTATCTATTTCCTCTATTTTCCTCTGTGCACCCGTTTAAAATCTCACTTAAAACCCACTAAATGACAGTCGTTCCCAGGGCAACTTTGTCTGCTAAATGCTGGCATACATCTGAAATTTTCCTATCAGTAACCAAACACACCGCACAAAATGCATTAAAAGTATGCCAGGCATAAAAAATGTCCTCTCATTCTGTGAATTTAGCACACAAAGTTGGGCAACTTTCGATTTTTCCGTGGGCGAATGGCTACGAGGGGTTATGAAAGATTGGCACCGCGCTTTATTGCCCCAGTTTTGCTGGCCCTTTTTATCTATTTTTCCGGGTTTTCTGGGTTTTTTTTTGTGGCTGGCGCCGCCTGCACCTTGACACTTTTGCAATTGTCGCATGAAAATATTTTTTCATCCGTTGTTATTCTTGCTCAATTTGTTTGTGTGTGCCCCCATTGTTTGGGCCCAATGCTGTTGATTTTTATTTTTATTTTCGCTCTTCCTCTATTTTTCTGTACTTTTTATTTATGGTTAGTGCAGCAAAATATTTCAGCATCAGGCGGAAAACCCAAAGTGCCGAGTGTGAGGGCGGCACCGAGGCCAAAAACTATGTGGGAGTTTTTATTTTTCGGTCTATTTTTTGGCTATTTCTTTGCTTCTTCAGTTCAATGAATAAATCATTGGACACCGAGGGGATTGGTTGGGGTTTTTTGCCGAAATGGAGTGAGGCTTCGCTGGTAATGTTTGATAATATTTTATGGGAATGTTTGTACTCGTTTTGGCTTTGCATAAATGTGGCATGAGTCGGGCAAAACGAAAGGAAAACAATTTAGAAGCTCGGTTTGTTTTTAGAGAACTTTTTGGGTAAACAGCAGAGTGCATAAAGTCAATTTTATGGCCGGAATTTCTAGATAAAAGTTTCTTTAAAGTTTTTTTAAAAAATAATTTAAACAAAAATATCAGTAAAGTTTAAAAATATCAAGAATTTCGGCAAGATTAATGCTTAAAGTGAAGGAAAACCCTCCTTAAGTTGTCAATGTTTAAACCCTTTAACGTTTCCTCCCTTTTCCAAGTCTATCCCATTAGCTGAAAATCCTAGCCCTCCTCGAAGGGCCTGCAGCAAAGTAAACTAAGCAAATCTGCTGGCAATTTAATCCTTTTGAAATTTGCTTTAATTAACTCGAATAATAAGCAGCATCCGCATACTTTGAACTCCTCCTTTTGCCGCAGCCTTTTTATGCTGTTTGTGGGCTTATGAGCTTTGGCACTTTGTGGTGGAAATTTTGTGTTTTTTTTTTAGGCATTCGGATTTTCGACATTTGCCAAAGCAAATTTCAGCAGAGCGGGACTAATAAGCCAAACAAGAGACAGTGGTGGTGGAAAGGAGGTAAAGGGGGCGACTGGCAGACAAAGTTAATACGACACAGCTGCCCTCGCAGTTGGTGGGCAATTGAAAAGTTTATTAATAACCAGCAGGAACAGCAACAGCAGCCACAGGAACTTTAAAGAGATTCCTGCTCTTTTTTTCGTTTTGGTTGTTGTATTTGTGTGATTTTTATTTTTAATTAAAAGAAGGCATAGCTGAGCGGAAGCGAGTGCGGTCTGAAGGAAATGTAATTATATTTGAACAGCATGCGAAATATGTTTTAATTTATTAAATTAAAATAAAAGAAAAAAGAAGGCCGGAAAGAAGGAAAAACAACAACCAGAAGAACAACCAACACAGGCAAAGGAAGCAGCCAGCCGCAAACCGAGTGCCCAAAGCAATTTGAACCAACGTCACACGCGGCGTATGCGTAATGTGCTCGCAACAAAATCAACGTTATGCAAATTTTAATGCGAGCATAAGGCGGAAACGAAACGGCGCTACGCTTGCCAGTTTTCTCTGGATTCCAGTTAAGGGTATCTTCCAGGGTGTTAAATGGGTATGATGGAACTTTATTTAGGAGAGTAAAATGTAATGAAATGAAAAAGAAAATCTGTCATTTAAATGATAAATAAACTAAAATAAATAATAAAAAGACTAAATATAAGGAAAACTTGTATTTAAAATAACTAGTAAATTTTATGTTTTTTTTAAGTGTTTAACGAAAATATTATTTTGTTTAAAGGTAAATCGTAAACCAAAAAAATGCAGAATATAAATATTAAATATCCAATCGAAAAGTCTATATAAATATATTTTTTAAATAAATAGTAATTATATTAGGTTTTTTACCTTAAAAGTTTAAGGATAATCACATTTTCTGCTTTAAAGAAACTGGCAAGCAAAAGAAAATGACAAATATAAATATGAAATAAATGCAATCACTATTGTAAAAGCTCAATTAAACAAAAGAGCCACAACAAACCAATTTCAGCTTTCCGGGCCATTGAGCAAGCCCAGGGTATCGCTTAAATCCCACCCAAAATCAGCGCCGGACTCTTTCGTCCTCCCAGTCGCCCTGCAGTTGTACTTGTATTTACATATGCGTTTGTATGTATTCTTCCCATAGCGCTCTCCTGGCGCAAAATTACACTTTGTTGGCAGACACACACTCGCATACTCGTAGCGCAAAAATTGTAATGAGCTTATTAAGTCATATTAAAGTCCAAGTACAACCAATTTGATAAAAACAGCAACTGACAGCAGACTGGCGACACACACATGAAAATGTTTTTATGTGCCATTTTTTACGATAGCATTTGGCATTAATGTTAATAACAAATGGCGCAGACACAAGCCAGATATGTGTGTACTACATTCAAAGAAAAAGGTGCCAAAAAGAAAAAATAATATTCGATTTTTCGTTTTTTAGATTACAATTCATGATTCTTTATTAAGGCTTGTAAAAATGTTTAGTGATTAATTCTATTAATTTAATTTTAAAACAATAAATAAAATATTGAATTCATTTGTTCTAAGGTTTCTGATTTAAAAACAATAAATACAATTTTCGTCTGCACGAAGGCTTTAATTTGTTTTTTTTAATATTTTTATAAATTAAATTTATATTAAAATTTTTTCAGTGCACGTAATTTATATGAATGATGTAAATGAGCTTGGCAGCAGGTGGCTTAACATTTTTATTCGCTCCGCACTGCGGTAAATTGTTCTTAACTCGGCTTAATTGAGTATGATCAAATGGCCGCTGAGCTTGCACTCAAATTCGTTTTGATAGAATTTTTCAAAATTCATGTAGAGCTGAGAAGGAAAACTACATACATAAACAGAATTAATGTATGGTTTTTAGAAAAACGTTATAAAAGTCAAAAATGCTGGGTCAAATGTATGCCGCAAGTAAGTAAAATTATAAGCAAATGTATTTATCACTCTATTAACTTACCTTTCGCATAAGGACTAAGTCCCAATTTGGAGACAGCCACGCGATTGCTGAAAAGTCCTCTTGGCCAGGCGCTTATCTCCTTTTTGCTGGGCTACTTGGCCACCACAAAGTTGTCGCAAATGTATAGCAAATTGAAGTGCGATTCCGACAAATCCGATGTATTGGGGATTGAGGATGAGGATGAGGATTCAGAGCCCCAGGATGAAAGTGAGCTTTTGCCCCAGGGAAACGGGGTGGTGATACTCAGCACAGAGGAACTAACTGCTTTCGATGGCTTGAACCCAGATCTTCCCATGTATACCGCCCTGAATGGCCTGATCTATGATCTGAGCCCGGGCCGTGAGAAGTTCTTAAGCCATGGGCCCTACTCCTTTATGGCCGGATGCAATGCCAATAAGCTCCTGAAAATTGCCTGTGCTTCCATGGGCGTCTGTGCCGCAAATGTAATAAATCGCTGGGAACGGAGCCTCAAAGCCGAATTCAATATCGTAGGCTATCTGATTGATGCGGATGTGGAAATGGGTGCTGGGGATCTGGAGAATGTTGCTGAGGATCTGGAGAGCGAGCATCAAACGGAGACAAGTGAAGGCGTTTAATGAGCTTTGAATGTCCCTTTCCTTTAGTTTGGCAATAAAATAGTGTTTAATGCTTTTACTTCCAAACTAAAAGAGGGGGATGTTCAATGCACCTAAGACTAGAAATATGTTGATTTGAAAAATGACTTATTGTTTTCGCTCCTGAAAGGCAATTAATAACTAAAATCGGTTACAAAATAAATTATGATGTTTCAAAATGTTTCTGTTACGAAGAAAATATAATTCTTAAACATAATTAATGAACAATTAATAAAAAAAATATATATTTACGTGTATTTAATATTCTAAACAGGTAGCCAAATATTTATACCCGTTACTCGTAGAGTAAAAGGGTATACTAGATTCGTGCAAAAGTATGTAACAGCTAGAAAGAAGCGTTTCCGACCCCATAAAGTATATATATTCTTGATCAGGGTCACTAGCCGAGTCGATCTAGCCATGTCCGTCTGTCCGTCTGTCTGTCTGTCCGTCTGTCCGTCTGTCCGTCTATATGAACGCTGAGATCTCAGAAACTTCAAAAGCTAGAAGGTTGAGATATCCCATACATATTCTTTGGCTTCCTACGCAGCGCAAGTTTATTTTAGCCGAGCGCCACGCCCCCTCTAACGCCCACAATCGCCCACTAACGATTTTAAAATGGGTCCTGCGCCCACATCTTTAAAGATTTCCGAGAAGTATAAATGCAATTTTGTTGTGTATATTTATACCTATCGAAATGTAGAAGACATTTTTCAAATCGGACCATTCATTAAAAAGTTATACGCAATCAAAAATTATATATCTATCTCCCTCGCACTCCCTTTAGCTGAGTTACGATTATTAGTCGGGACACCAACCCGACACAGCGTTCGCACTCCCTTTAGCTGAGTGACGGGTATTAGATAGTCGGGACAACAACTCGACTATAGCGTTCTCTCTTGTTTTTGTATAGGTTTTTTGTTAGCCTTCCATTGACTAAGATCAAATTAATTTTCCCTCCCTTCTTTTTGCCGTTTGACCGAGCCCTTGGCATTTGGAAAATCGGAAAGTTTTCTCCGCTTTGTCTTGCAATCTTTTTTTCGCCGATGCTTTGACAGGAAAATATCGACAACGGCAAATGTCGATAACAACAAATTGTTTGTCGTGTTTTTCTTTTTATTTTCCTTTTCTTTTTTTCCTTGGCACTTTTTGCCCATCAAGCTGTTGACTTTGTCAAGTTGTCGCCGAATTTTACAGGGCTTCGGGTGATTCGGGTTTCCCATTGTGTTGGTATGTGTGTGGGAAAAACTTTGCGCCAAACACGCAATTGACTGAAATTGAATTGAAAGCTGAATGCTGAAAGCCGAGAGCAGAAAGCCAAGAAGTGACAAAGAGGGCGAGAAAGGACAGGGAATGCCGTCAGGTGCTACGCAGCTAATAAAATCAAAATTACTTTTTGCCAGCGCCAAAGTTTCGGCAGTCGACGTGCTTAAGGAATTTAAAAAAGTTGTCCAAAAATTGTTAAGCACACACTTCAAATTCAGTCAAATGTGCAAAAGGACAACACACACACACCACACTCACTCCGAAGTACCAAGAACAACATTTGGCAAAGTGTTATTTGAAGTGTCGAATTTGATCAAGCGAAAAGGTGACAAAAGGGCTCAAAAGTTAACAACAGCAAGGGGCCAATAATAACAAGTGGAAAGGGATTCCTAAAAGGTTGGGAAAAGGTGTGGGAAAAGTAGTGGCGAGTCAAGATTAAAAGTAGAATGTCCTGCCTGGACTAAAACATTTGCATAGATTATCAAATTTATTGTTTATACTGCGTTTATAATTCCGTTTGAAAAAAATGTTTTGACTGCATAACAAAACAAGAACTCGTTCGCCTGTAAAACAGAATTTTTCCAACTTGCGTTTCTTTTCTACAAAAATAAATATTTTGTTAAAAATTTCTTTAAATGTATCCTATATAAATATTTCATTATTAATGATCTGAATACTGCTTAAAAGTAACGAGAATTATTCATTCAACTTTTAAATGATGAGATTAATAATGACCCTTTTGGAGTGTAAAAGCTGTATGGGTGCTTCATCATTTTCCTTGCACTTTATCTTTACATTTTTTATTTGCCGTCCTTAATTAAACAAAACCCTTTATGACTCCTCTTCAATGTCGCATTCTCATGATTTGTGCATTGTCCATTTCCAGTTGGCCACGCCCCCTGCCTTGACCATTTATGGTTTGCCATATAATTTTTGCCAAACTCTAAATTTATTACCATCTGGCTGTCATGTGCAACCCCGTATTTTCTCGGTAGCCAGAGAGATCTCCCTCCCCCAGTGTCATTCATTCATTTTAATGTTTTACGTGACCCATGCGATATCGAATCGAATGACTCATTAAATGCAGAATAGACCAGAAAACAGGTGGAGGGGTGAACAATAGAGGAGGATGAGGTGCCCATAAGAGATGTGTACGAGGTGAAAGGCAATTAACCAGAAGAGCTTATGCCATGGAACGTGCCTAATTGCCAGAAAACACTACTCGAATCTGGTTTTTGCTATTTACTCAGGCAAATGGCTGTGTGTGTGTGTGAGGGCGGCAAACAATTAGTTTTCCAATTTCGGAACTAAAATGTTTGCAAACAACACAAATTAAATTCGCCTCAATTGCATTCGGGCCGAAAAGGAATGGATCCACTTTCTTTCTGGCCAAAAGTTTACTCTGCTCTTTGCCATTCGCCGCTTGCGTCGCTAGCGGGAGTTAATTTAATTAGTTTTCATTTATCTAAAGTACACGCTTCATTACATAATTTAACAATTCATTAGATTGAGCCGGGCGCCCGGCTGTGGTAATTGAAAAGCGCGTCACGCTTTAGTCCCTTGATTTTCCCAACGCCCCGCGATTTTCCCCGATTTTCCCCGCCCATCCAGTTTTCCCATGCATTTCAGAGTCCTTCTCCTCATTTCGCAGTCTGGTTTTTATGTTCACTTTGTTATTATTGCCGCCAGACAATTGCTAATGGTCGCTGTAATTATCATTAAATGCCTCGCTTTCTTTTTAATTCTTTTGCCATTTCTTCTCCTTTTCCACCTCCCAATCTCTTCTAGAACATTTTTTTTATCCTGCGAACAATGGCAGTGGCTCAACAGCTGCTGGCTACATTTTAATGTGTTTGTAAAAGGATTAAACTGCACTTGGCTCTTTAATTTGATTGCATTCGAGAGTGATTTGCCATCCATGGACAATTATGGCAAAGTGAATAAATGGAAATGGCAATAAAGGAATTGTAACAAGGTTTTCAAGGGACTTACTTAGCTGGCTGCAATTAATTTATAAAGGTTTGTTTTATTTTTTTGATGAATTAAATAGGATTTAAATATATCAAGGAAAAAGAAATCAAACAAAATAGGCATTAAAATAAAAATGAGATTTTCTTTAAATTTGTATAAAGTTGGCACAAATGCAAGGCTTATAAAAACTTTGAATTTTAATTTAAATAGGCTAAAATCTAAGAGAGGAGTGTGCTATCTCTTGTTTAAAATAACCTTTATATTTATAACTTTTGTATACCTTTTTATAAGACTTGCTTCCATTTGCAATTCTCACATATAACACACGTAAACACAATTTATAACTGCTATACAAATTTCCATACACTTTGTGCCACAACATTTGCCAGATTTTCCCATATTTTCGGTAGGAAGAGGCTTAAATTTGGCAACGAGCAGTGCGACAAGTCAAATGTCATGCAACCATTTTGGCAATAATTCGTCCTTTTTTTTTGCGAGGGGTATGGAGACATTTTGATGTTTTTGCCTGGCCAAAATTTGATTTACAAATGGCATTGGGCTGGGCTAGCTCAGAATTTGGAGGTCCAATGGCTTTTTGGAATTCATAAATCCATGTTACCCAGAATGACACGAAACAAAGCGAAACGAAACCAAACGAAACGAAAGCTGAACCAGTTTTGTCTCATATATCAAGCTTAATTGCAATTCAGGGCTCGAGGAGTGGGGCCATGCAATTTGCGATCTAAAGAGTTGACCCAAAGGCATTTTGCCGGCGATGTCTAGACTTTGGGATCCAACAGCCTCGGGTTCGGGGAGTTTGCAAATAAATTTCAGGCAAAACTCCGGCTCGGCCCATTAAAAGTGGCCACAGACTGGCTGTCTCGGGTGCGTTATGCGAGTACTTTATATTCAAAAGTGTGTAATTTGCAAAAATGTCGGCTCGAGCTCCGCCGGCATCGCCCCCCAGCGACACCGAGAGGCAGCAGCTGTGTTCGTCACATTAACCTAATGCCACGCGGGAAATGGGAAAAAGGGGGAAAGGACGGAAAATGCTGGCCAAGTGCGAAGCGGATTACACTTGGAAAAATTATCTTAATTGATTACATATTTTTATAATTTTTTAAGAAATTTATATACCAGCATATATTATATAGAAAATATTAAGAAAACGTTTACTCCATTTAAACCTATTTCGTATTAAGAAAAATGTACAAATAATTTAATTTAATTTTAATTTAAAAGTAGATCACAATTTTAATGATTAATTTATTGATATTATTAAATGTTTTCCGGTTTTATATTCAATTACAATTATTTTTAGTCTTGTTTAATTTATAAATCAATGTTTACTTTTTTTCCAAATGAACTAATCTAAAGCTAATTTATTTGATAATTATTCCCAAGAATCTTTACCATTTTTCTCAGTGTATACTGTGGGTCCCTTAGGCTGACGGCTTTTTGTAGGTCGCCGACGTCGTCCTCGTCGCTTTCTCCTTGTTTGCTGGTGTGGTTGTTGCTGTTGTCGTCAGGTCGCGGTTAATTATGTTTTTTGTATGTCCTTACGCATACCAAGAGCCAAAGGACGACGTCTTTCCTATGTGCCTATGTGTGTGTGGGTGAGTGTGCGTCGTGTGTGTGATTATCGTCTCGGATTTAATGCGCACTTTGATGTGAAACATAGCTAATTTGGCTTTTTATGTTCTTGCCGGCGCTGCTCAGTTCCACTCACTCTGGCCTGATTGCTGTTGTTTTTGCCCCTGCTTGTGGTTATTATTTCAGTTGCCGCCCATGGGCGTGGCCCTTATTTTTGCCATATTTAAAGCCGCATTAATGCCTAACTGGTGACATTTTTACGCAGCTTCGGTTTCAATTATGAGTATGTGAAGTAAATATGAAATGTCATGACTCATGAGAGGCTGCCAACAGGATGATATAGGATTTTAGGAACAGTTCCCATTTTTTATATTCGCTATTTTAACGGATTTGTGATTTTAAATATATTTACATTTCACATTGCCATATTTTGAAAGTATGTTATGAAATTCTTTAATGCATTGAAATTTAAATTAAACATTTTTTTTAGTAACGGACGGTTTATTTTATGTTTCCATACATAACATAATATTAAATATATATTTACAATACAAAATTTACCTACATTTTTTTTATTTTCATTTTATTTTTAATCTGTTATGAATTATTTTTAATATTTTTTCACCTTAAACGAAGTCCCTTAACCTTTAAGATGATTTACGATAACAGCTTATGCTACGCTTTACTTAGCAATTTACTTCAATTTCCTGCCTCTTCAAGTTGATTCCTCCTTAAAGTAGCTTTCAAGCACTGAACTTCCCATGGAGGCTCCGAGTTGGCGTTGTTTCAATTAATCCTGGGGGAAAAAACATTTTCGGCTTGCAAAGTCTGTCAATTTTTTTTTGTACAGGGGCAATTTGTGAATTGTGAAAATTGATTTATGGCATTTTTGCGCAGGCATCTCACATCTCACATTTCACTCTTCACTTTTCACTTTGCTGCCGATGACAGCCGACGCACAGCAACAGCCAACAAAAACCAAAGTCAGCACGGTGAAAAAAAGTAAGGAGATGGCAGGGAAAAGCTAAAACAAATGGCAGACATAAATCCATCATCATCAACATTATCGTGATGGCCGAGAAGCAGCGGAGCGTTTGAACAAATTGACTGCAAGCAATTTGGGCGAGGAAAGTGCAAAAAATAAGGAGCATAATTTAGACAAATATTGCTCATACGCAGTGGGGGCTCATTACGAACCAGCTCGGGTACTTAATTCAAATAAATCGACAGAGAGTCGAAGCATTAACCGGTTGGCACTTTGGGTACCTCGATTCCCCCCAAATAAATGCTAATCAACTTAATAGAGTGCTTTGTCAAACGGCAAGAAGTTATTACAAGTCGGTGCCACAAAATAAACTGAAAGTTTAATAACATTTCTTGCCCCTGGCCGAATTAAATGAAACAATTTTGTACATAACATAAGCCACTGCAGAATCTTTTCAGATGGCGTTGAAAATTCTCCTCTTGGCCGACAGCAGATAAATTAGTTTCAACTCAAAGTTTGGTCCAGTCAGTCAGTACAACTGAATTCCACTCGCTTTTCGTTTAGTTCATAATTTACTTATCAAAGGGCAAAAGCCAGGACCAGATGTTTGACTCTGAATTTTGACCAGAATGTTTTCGCCGCAGTGCGGAAAACAACAACAGAAACTGACTAAAGCTAAAACGAGCAAACAAATGGCTTAAACTGTTTTCAACCCCCTGGCAAACAATGAATTTAACAGAGTTTGTTTTAGTGTGTTTTTTTAAAACCCTTTTTAAAAAGTTTAAAAAAACTCAAAAAATACTTATTCTAATTTTTTGTTTCTTTCCAACTATTAACTATGCAAATTACAAAGAACAATTGTATTGCTTAATATTCAAAGCCAGCTGATTCTTGAAAACTCTGGCTTGATAAGGAAATAACTGATAACTCAGAAGCTTCATTAAGTAAACAAATGAAAAAATATTAGCCGAATTTTTGAGATAAGAGTCTCAATTTATATAAGTATATAGAGCAGCCGAAAGGCTAGATTCTGTTTATTAAATTGAAAACATCAGAGCAAATCACACGAAAATCATAATTTTTAATAATTTCTGAATTATTCCTTGAAGTTATGAGCTACAGAACAACATGATTTGTGGAATTATTCTGATTTTGTGCCTGCTTTTGGCCCTTCAATACCCCATAGATGCCAATCAAACTTATAATTTCATGAATGCAGAAGAAATGTTGCATTTGAAAGAAATCTATAAGCAAATTGACAAATTAGAGCAGCTGAATGTAACTAAGGTGAGTAAACATTATTTAAAATCTAGTTGCATAAGTGAAACTAAGTAATTTTCAGAACAAACATTCAGCTGCCTGCACCTTAGGTTCAGACAACTATTTAAATGTACTAATTTCAGGAGCCAGTGATATGATAGCGATCTATGACACAATGGATTGGATCTCAACTCATTACGAGGACATGAGACGATTCGAAAGGGGTAGATTTGAAAACGATACCCAAGTGAATATGGCTAAGGTCCAGCTAATGACAAGCCACGGCGAGAATCACCAAGCTGTGGAAGAGGTTTACCTCAAACTCTTCGGAAAAGACGATCTAATTGGTCAACTGGCCAGAGATAATCAGGTAATTAAATACGTTAAATAAACAAACCTCTGAAATAGTTAAGTTCCGAACAAACCTTTCTAGAAGTACCACATCTATACTTGCAAAACGCCTCAGTCACCACAGCAATTTCTATACACGTTTTATGTGGATTACGTTATATTCGAACTGAAGGCCCACGCCTTGGTAGAGTGGGCTTGGATGTTGCTCAGAAAGTTCGGATTGGGAGGATCCATCGAGGAGGAGAATGAGAGTCGGAAAGCCTACAAGCGGAGGACATCAGGCACTCTGTCGAAGATCAAGAAGTTGATGAGCCAAGCAGATCGCTCCGTTTGGCGTTGTGACCCAAGGTACCACAAACTCGGGGTCACCTATGAGGAGGTCACACGGCTTCTTCAGGGTTACATAGAGAACGAGGTGGACCTAAACAGCGATGAAACATGCAGACATGATTGTGGATACTACACATCCGCCAAAAACGAGGGCTGCTTCGATAATAAGTTCTGTGCTAGGCAACCAAAATGCTCAGGTGGAGTTCACGACTGTCGCTTTGTAGAATCCGATATGGAGATTTGTCAAGCGGGAGAGAACTCCAACAGGCGATACGAGTTCATCCAGTACAAAAGTGGACATCTTCACGGACGAAAAGGATCATGTGGCACATGGTTAAACAGAGCCAAAAGTTGGAACCGTTGGATTTTCATTAGGTGCAGCTACTGCGTTTGCTTGTGTGATGATCAAAGCCCCAAGTCAGATCGCTATTTCAATCTGCGACCAGTGATCGCAGATGTGGACAACAATAGGTGAGTAATCTCTCATTAAAATCACCTTAAAATATTCTACTAAAGATAATACAAATCCCATCTTTCAGAGTCGTGACGGGCCTTCGATTCGTAAAGATAAATCGCATTTTTCACCTGCAGATTCAGGAAGGCGAACTCCTGCCACTCGGAGTCATCAATGAGACCACTATTCAGTGGAAACCCGTGGATGCGTACACCATAACCGATAATGATGTGAAGGAATCCGTTGACTTCCACATGTTGACATACGAGAAGCGATCCATAGATCTTGGTGAGCTAAAAGTAGAGAACAACTCGGTGGTTACCGGACTGAGGTTTCAAGTGGTCGGAACCCATCTACAAATGCAGGCCCAATTCAGCAGAGTTAATTTTGAAAGCGGAAAGCTTATCGAGCCGACTATAACGAGTTTTTGGATATCCGGAGCAGAGAATCAACAAAGGTTATTTCCCTAACTGCTGACCAACTTCTTCAATATATCCTTAACTTTTTTTGTAGGGAGAGTTTGCCCTTGAAGGGCGTCGACTTGCCCACAGAATCCTTCTTCCCATCGACACCTTATCCAAGTGACAATCAGTTCATAGAATTCACCAACACGGGCTTTGAGCAGGATGCTGCCCAGACTACAGTGCCCTATATCGACATACAGGACGTGGTTTCTGACCCAGTGGTCCCGCTCTCTGGAATTGGAATTTACTATAAGGGAGAGGATGGATATGGTGGATTTTTGGGACCCAAGATCATCACCTATGACTTTACTCCATACGTCCAGTTGCCCTCTTGGGAGATTATGAATTCCAAAAAGTTGGATTAGGTTCACACTCACAGCATGTTAAAATGCTCTACATTCTACACAAACTTTTAACAAACTTCTGTTCCGTCAAAATTATGTTGTTTTTTTTTACATAAATGTTATGAAAAATATAGAAATTAGAATTTTGTTCTATTAATTTTCCGATTAAATAGATTCGGCTGTTGATGCTAATCAAAAATTTATGACCGCTTTGCAAGCTTCTCAATGAAATTATAACACCCACTGTAGGGTATTCAAATTTGTCACATTAATTAACTGTAGCCTAGCTTACCAGATAAGAGTTTAAATTGATATAAAGAGCACCCGTACAATTAAATGCTGTTCATTCAAAATAAATCGTCGGATCGCATTGTTTGAAAAGCTCGTTTCCTAATCTTACTATTCGGAAGAAACCATAATTAATCTGAGAGTGATTAGCATTGTTTTCGCTTTCAAATCGTTTCTTCGAAATTTATTTCGTTCAGACCGGCATGAAATGTGGTATAATTTTCTTTTCTGCCCTTCTATGGGCCTTTCAAAACCCAATAGAAGCCAAAATAAACTATAATTATATGGATGAAAGGGAAATGTTGCATTTGGGCGAAACTTTTAAGGAAATTGAAAGATTGGAGAATGTAGTTAAGGTGAGTTAACCTTTTAACTTAAAATTTTGTAGCATCATTTATGATTGTAAACCTTAGCACAGACATGCAGCTGCCTTTGCCTTGGGCTCCGACGACTATATTAATGGAAGTATTTCCGGTGTGAATGATATGATGGAAATCTTTAACAAAATACGTTGGATCTCAAGGCATTATGATCGTTTAAGACGCTTTGAGATGGATAAATATGAAAATATAACACAAATAAGTTTGGCTGAGGCCCAAGTCTCGAAAAAAGAGGGCGAGAATCTTCAAGCTATGGAAGAGATTCACCGGAAACTCTTCGGAAGAGATGATCTGATTGGACTACTGGCCAGGGGCAACCAGGTATACCTATAATAAAATTACATTAAATTAAAAAATAACCCATTACAAAATTTTCTTAGCAGTTTCAAATCTACACGTGCAAAACACCACAGTCCCCTCAGCAATTTCTTTACAGATTTTATTTGGACTACGTTCTACTCGAACTGAAAGTCCACGCCTTGGTGGAGTGGTCATGGATGTTGCTCAGGAAGTTCGGACGTGGAGGATCCATCGATGAGGAGAATGAGAGTCGGGAAGCCTACAAGCGAAGGACTTCAGGCACTCTGTCAAAGATCAAGGAATTTATGAGCCAGACAGATCGCTCCGTTTGGCGTTGTGACCCAAGGAACCATAAACTCGGGGTCACCTACGAGGAGGTCACCAGCCTCCTTCAAGGTTACATAGAGAACGAGGTTGATCTTAATACAGATGGATCATGCAAACGTGGATGCGGCTACTACACATCCTCCAAAAACGAGGGCTGCTTTAATAATAAGTTCTGTTCCGAGCAGCCAAAATGCCCAGGTGGAGTGTACGACTGCCGCTTTGTGGAATCCGATATGGAGATATGTCAGGCGGATAAAAACTCCAACAGGCGATACGAGTTTATACAGTACAAAAGTGGACTTGTCCACGGACGAAAAAAGTCATGTGGCACCTGGTTAAACAGAGCCAGAAGTTGGAATCGTTGGATTTTCATGGAGTGCAGCTACTGCGTTTGCTTGTGCGATGATCAAAGCCCCAAGTCGGATCGCTATTTCAACCTGCGACCTATGATCGCCGATGTGGACAACAACAGGTGGGTAATCTTTCCTTAAAATTATTTGGAAATATTTTATAAAAGATAATAAAAAACTCATCTTTCAGAGTCGTAACGGGCCTTCGATTCGTAAAGAGAAATCGCATTTTTCACCTGCAGATTCAGGAAGGCGAACTCCTGCCACTCGGAGTCATCAATGAGACCACTATTCAGTGGAAACCCGTGGATGCGTACACCATAACCGATAATGATGTGAAGGAATCCGTTGACTTCCACATGTTGACATACGAGAAGCGATCCATAGATCTTGGTGAGCTAAAAGTAGAGAACAACTCGGTGGTTACCGGACTGAGGTTTCAAGTGGTCGGAACCCATCTTCAAATGCAGGCCCAATTCAGCAGAGTTGATTTTGAAAAAGGAATGCTCATCGAGCCAAAGTCAACGAGCTTTTGGGTATCAGGAGCAGGGGATCAACAAAGGTAATTTTCTAACCTACTACCAAATGCAGTGTTATATCTCTCACATGCTTTTTAGGGAGAGGCTGCCTTTGAAGGAAGTCGACGTGCCCACAGAATCCCACGTCCCCTCGATACCTTTCCCGAATGAAAACCAGTACATAGAATTTACCAACACGGGTTTTTACCAGGATGCTGCTCAAAGCACTGTGCCCTATATTGACATTCGGGACGTGATTTCTGACCCAGTGGTCCCGCTTTCCGGAATTGGAATTTACTATAAGGGCCGTGATGGGTATGGCGGATTTTTGGCGCCCAAGATCTTAACCTACGACTTTACGCCACACGTCCAGTTGCCCACATGGGAGTCTCTGAATTCTCGGAAGGTAGAAGACAATATAGTTAATTAATATTAGGAAAATAAATTATTTCTTGATTTATGGGTTACCCAAAACAATTTTTTTCCATCTCGAACTACTTCGACTTTAGCACTTTCGCTTTTTTAACTGTAATTTTTTTTTAATTACATATGTTTTTCTACGAATTCATGATGACTATTTCGGAAATTACTTGCTTATCGCATTGTTTATTTCCAAACAATGAAATCAAATATAAAAAAACCATAGATGATTAAACGGAACGGATGATTCAAAAGGTCGAGTACGACGAATTATTTGTTTCGAAATTTTTATTTACTAAAGTAAAACCAAAAAAGAAAGAAAATCAAATTTGGTGTCGATCAAGGGGACAGATTGATTTAACATTTTAATGCAGATTAAAATTCTATATTTTGATTTTTTGAATAGAAATTACTTCAACGGATTGGCATTTGGATATTTATGCAATATGAAGTAACTTTGTTGATGTTGGCTTCTTTTTTGAAAAGAGAGAATTTTTTTTCGGGTAGCTCATTATTCATTTGGTATCAGGAGGCCAAAAAAGATGAGAATGTCGCCATCAGGTCTGACTTTATTATTATGACCCCAGGCAAGTCAGCTCCCTGAACCTTAACCCTCCGCCAATCCCACTCCATTAACCCCTTGAGACTGCAGCAGATTGGCAAAGAGCAAGCGCAAAATTCAGGAACAGTACCAAAGGACCAAAGGAAAGAACAACCTTTTTTTGTCGCATGCTCAGCGCGGATTTTGACTGCATAAAATATGAAATTAAATTGCTAGCCAACAAAATGGCGCCGGGGAAAATGACAAAAATATGAGACAGAAGTGCAGAGTCCCCGTCTTTTTCCCCAACACTTTCCGACCCCCAAAAGCTCTTTTGGCACTTTGTTGCGAATTCTCTTGGCGCTGTCGAGTTGATGACTTTCAGCTGTCGCATTTCTTTTCAGAGTTTAGCAACTGCAGTGGAACCAAACGAAACGGCTGTTGGCACCTGGTTAGCCACCAACTGAATGTGGATAAGGATGTGGATACAAGAGTTGGCATTTTATTTGACGGCAAATATTGTGGCCCCTCATGGGTAGTTTTGTAACACTTGCAAAAAGTTTTGTCAAAAATCGTTTTCTAAAATGAGTTTTCGCTTTGAAAATACCATTGGTAATCATATCCATACAATTTATATCCTTAAATTACTGATACAAAATACTATTAGGCCTATATATAAAATAATATTATAATGAATAATAAATATTATATAATACTTTTAAAAGTATTAAGGTTATATTAATTTTATCAAGATAAGTTTAAACTTTAAAGTTATTAATCCAATAGTTCGATTTCCATGAATATTTTCTTTGGGGTGGTAAATAATTTACTTCGTAGTAAGCCATGACTTTCCTGTCTTGTTAGTTTTATTTTCCAGAATTAAATCATTCTTCCCTCCATTCGGAGGCCTAGTTTTGACCCATCAGCATCATGGGCGAGAGAAGCTTTCGCAAATTGGGCCTGGGTGTGATCCTTACAGCCCTGGTCCTCTACACTTTGCTTTTCATGGACACGCAGATCTACGAGGCTGGCGGAAAGATACATAATGCGTTCTTTGTGAACACAGATGGATGTCGCATTATAGCCATGGATGTGATGAACCCGACCATCGCCAAATACACCGATTGGGAGTGGAACGACGAGCGATTCCATCTGGAGTGCCCGTATCAAACGTGGTTTCGAACGGAGGTGGCCAACGGGGAGTGGTACCTAAAACTGACCCGCGACATCGATAAGATCCTGGAAGAAAACGATCTAACCAATGACTGGCAGATAAAGTGCGTTTGGTACCAGATGATGGTCACAAGCCGTTATAAAGTCAAGCTTTACCGTAAAAAACAGTTTTCGCTGGAGTTTCCATATGCCGTAAAAGTTCCCAAGGGGGTGAGGCATTTGCGAGTGAAGTGCATGAATACTTTTACAAATAAATCGTTGCACGATGATGCCCATTTCTTCGTTCAACCGCCGCCGGAAAAATTGCTGAAAAAGGCGCCACCCACTTTGAAATTCTGGGATCAGGAGAAGGAATCGAATAAGGAGACACCTCCGATCTCCGTGATGATCTTGGGCCTGGATTCCGTATCGCATCTGAATTTGCTGCGCCAAATGCCAAAGACAGTGCGTTATATGCGCCAGAATATGTCGCATGTGGAGTTTTGGGGCTTCAACAAGATAGGCATAAATACCTATCCCAATTTGATAGCCCTGCTCACGGGTTTGAGTGAAACAGAGTCGCTGGAGTATTGGCAGCGACAGAATTGCATGGATGATTTGCCGCTAATTTGGAAGGAGTTCAAGAAGGCCGGCTATAATACCAGTTTTGCCGAGGACATGGCCACCTACTCGATGTTTTATTATGCCAAACCGGGCTTTAAGCGACCGACAACGGACAATAATTTGCATGACTTTATGGTGGAAATGTTTGTCATAAGGCAGCACAGTACGATTTCGGACACCTATTGCGTGGGCGAGAGGACCTTGGTGGATATGCTCCTGGAGATGAACGATAGATTACTGCCTCACAAGCAGCGCTACCCCTTCTTCTCCTTCTATTGGTATGCCAATGGCTTCCACGAGTTCTTCAATTCTCCCCGTCTCGCGGATGGAAGATTTGAGCGATTGCTGCGCAGTCTCGATGATGCAGGTATTACCAATAATACCATCATACTCTTCATGTCGGATCATGGCCTGCGATGGGGTCGCTTTCGTAGGAGCTTTCAGGGAATGATCGAGGACAGCCAGCCCTTTTTGTCTGTCCTCTATCCCGACTGGATGAGGAAAAGGTATCCCGCGGCCATTAAAAATCTAGCGGGAAATGCCCGCAGTCTGGTGACCACCTACGATCTTCACGAGACCTTAAAACATATCTTGGATCTGCATTCCCTAAATGACAAGCCCATTGCTAGGAAAACGGAGGAATTGTGGAAGCTCAAAGGCTTGGAAACCCCGAGGGCCGTCAGCCTGTTTCTGCCCATTCCTCCGTGGAGAACCTGCAACACTTCGCATATACCCAGTGAATTTTGTCTCTGCCACAAGCAAGTTTCCATACCCGCAACCAATCGAGTGGCCAGGAAGGCAGCCAGCATTATAATAGATTATATCAACCAGCTGATGGCCGAGTATCCCGTTTGCATTCCCTTGGAGTTGGATTCCATTGAGAGCGCCTATTTCGCAGCTCCCGAGAGGGATGGTGACTTTTACATCGAGGGGGGGCACAAGAACGTGTATCCCGAGCAGGGACCCTTTTGGGAGAAGCGGACCTACGAGGACAGGGACATCGTGGTGCGGCTGAAGACCAAGCCGGGAAACGCCTATTTCGAGGGAATGACCCGCCGGCAGGGAAGCAAACTTTCGCTCGTCGGCGATGTGGTTCGAGTTGGCGACGATGGCAACAAGAACAATGACTGCATCGAGAATCCCCTGCTGGAACCATTTTGTCACTGTGCATTGTAGATTTTTCAGTTTGTATAAACTATGAGAAATATGACAATAAACTTATTACAAAGATGGTTTCTATTTCTGGTCTGTTTTTAGAAAATTAAGGAAAATGTTTTATGCCCAAGGTAATTGCTAAAGATTTTCTACACTCACTTATTTAAAAAAGGGACTAAAAAATTAAATAGTATTGAATTCAAAATTACTTATTTATTATTTAATTAAAAAATCATAATATTCAATACAAAGCATATTAAATTTTAAGAAATTTTTTTTTTAATAATTAAATCACGGTGGTAAATATTAACTAAGTGGTTAGTCTTTACTTTAAGCATTTACCCCCAACTTTTATGCAAACTTTGGAGGCCAAGTTTCCCACCCATATCCTTTAGCTCCAACCAAACTAAGCTCCAGTCGATTTTTCTGCACTCGTCTTAAACAGAAGACTGGCTTCAATAGCTTCTGGTCGTGGCAGAGCATCATCCCCCGCCAACTATCTGTGAGTTATAACTTTTGATTTTGCACGTCGAACTTCTACCAATTAGTGGCCACTGCCGCCGGTGGCGAGTCTTTAAAACTTTGCCGCATGAGTTGGCAGATGCCAATGGAGCACCTGCGGGGGAACTTTTGAGGGATATACTATGGCTATACCCATACTATACATAGACGGCATGCAGGTGGACCAACTGCGATTCCGAACTAATGGCATAAGCCGCTTATGTACCATGTACTCGTACTCGCAGTTTGCTCTTACTTTTAACCCACTCACCAGCAAAAACTTTTTTAGGATTATGGCAGATTTACCGAGCGCACACATATAGCCAGGGAGAAAGAGACAGATAGAGGGGGTGCGAAAGAGAGGGGGCTAGGGAGCAAAAAGCGAACGCTTTATAGTTTCAATATTTGCCTTGTCCTGTTCGGGGTAAAATCCCCTGGGCACATAGAGCAGCAACGCTGCACGGATTTATAAATGGACTGGCAAACATTTGGCCAAAAAACTTTAAGAGCAACAGAGACAGAAAGGTCTTACAGAGAGAGATAGACGGAGAGTCAAATGTTTGCTCCGTTTTAAAGGAGTTGAGTTTTATTGTTTTTAGCCAATTAGTCTTGGTCTCCAGCCCGTCTCGGCAATCGTCTTGAATCTCTCCCCAAGGCGTCCTTAGCCGAACGAAATTTATATACACTCGTTTCGGGGCATCCTTGGAATCCTTTGGCGTCGGCCAAGAGGAAGTTAAATATGTTTTATGGATCGCCGTATAATTTGAAGCACCGGAGCAGCATCTGCTTAGTCACTCAATTTGTTCGTTGGCGTGGAATAAAAATATTAAATACGGTATAAAAAGCTTTCATTAAGAAAAATAAAAATAAATAATCTAGAATTTTTTAACTCCCTACATATAAAATATTTTTGAAATGAAAATGAAAAATTTAAATTAAATTTAAAAATGCGAAAAATGTTTACCTCTGAAAACAATAGAGTATAACCAACTTCAACATGCCGTTTTATTTCCCTGCCTTATTTTCATTTTGCGTGTGAAACTGAGAAACATAAGATAGCCGGATAAATTCCATTTTCCATGCTTAAGTTGCTGCTAAAATGATTTATGTGCCGAGTTTATTTATTGCACCTCAATGAATCCACATTTAAATGTTTCGCCAGAGGAGCAGGAAGAACCGTAGAATTTAACGGACATCCGTAGGTACAAAAAAACACATTCAGGGATAATCGAATTGGAAAGCGGAAAATGAAAATGAAAACTGCCAACTAGAACATAAAATGCATTCAAAGCTTCAATTGTTGAAATTTCCCAAAAAAATAGGATATATATGTTTATGTGAATTATGTTATTTATGGTTGACTGGGGAAGGAATGGGATCAGCAAACAAAAAAAATAATGTGTAGATATAAAATTGCCAAACGGATGCTTTGTTGGGCACAAGAGGATACATTTTGTGCATTCGTTTGGAAGGATTTCAGCTCCTTGTTTGCCTGTTCAAACAGATTGCGAGTAATGCGATTTAAATGATTTAAATTATGCAAGCAGAAAGTGATCGGATTCTGAGAAAATAAACCCAAATCCGAATGAATTTTTCTTATAAGCTCTGAATGATTGCTCTCCTGAACTTATCTTTAATTTGAGTAAATGCCAAGTCTGATTATTAACCAATTATTTACGTTATGTTCCTCAATGATAAATTGAAAATTCCCAGCAAAGTTTAGTATTAATTTCGAACGTCAAAACTACATAATTATTTGCAACAGATAATCAAATTAAATTGATATCTCCCATATTACAACCAAATGCATATAATATTTCCATCAGTTATTAGAGAACCGCACAAAGAAGCAAACCAGGACAAAGGATAACTGACGCAGACAAGGACAATTACAGGGAGCCCAACTGAAGTGGAGTGTCCAGGATGGAAGTCGAGTGGCAGGACGACCACAGCAACCACAGCCGTTCATGAGGATGCTGAAAACAGGAGCAGGTCAAGTGGTTCCTACTGTAAGGAGGAGCATTACTAAGGCAGAAATGAACCAGAAACTGCTGACCCAACAGCAAGCCACAGATATCAATGAGCCAACTAATTGCCCAGGTTATAGCCAGAATAATCTATGTGATTGGTCAAACATTTTCAATATTTCCTGAAAACAGCCACTGCCAACTGAATTTCCCCAAGGAAAACCTCAAGAATAAAGCACTTTCCACCTTTCCCTTGTTTTCCCTGCAATTCCAAACAATAAGTTGCCATTTTACTGCCGAATGCTTAACCTTGTCCTCAATCGTAAAGGGAGCAGTCGCCTCCCGTTTTTCCCTCGCTTTTCCTCCAGATGTTGCCCGAGATTATTTTCACCATTTTCTTTGTGCCCTTTGTTCGGCTGCCTAGAAAAGGAAAAATTGCGAGGGAGAAAAGGGGCGGAGTTTTTGTGGGCTGGAGCCTAATCAGATATTTACGCCACAGGCGGTGGCTCAAAGTAGAAAAATATCCAGCGGAACACCTCCATTACACTGAAAGAAAATTAATTTACCATGTCTTATTTTATCTTTTACTATGTAGAAAAAAAAAATATATTTTTAAGGTATTTTTTTAATTGTCATGAGATTAAAGGTATCAATTTAAGTTAGGTACATGATTTTTCTCATACTGTACCCATATTACATTTGAGCTTTGGGCTTTCGATTCTCGCTGGGTGTTAAAATAAATGAGGAGCATTTAAGGCCAAATCCCCATGGTAAACCAACCTCATCCGCAGTCCGAATCCAAATAGGAATCGATATGTGAGTCCTTCTCTTTTTCCCACTCCCTTCATTTTCTTTGTTTCCTGGGAAATCCGTTTGCTGTCAAGCTTTTACTTAATTGGCAGCATTTATCAAAAATTTCATAACAATAATGCTGGCGAATTCTGCATAAATTTGAGACTGCTGGCATAAATCCCCAGACACATACATCTGCATCGGAACGTGTCCAAGTAGGAGAAGCCCAGAAATCAGGTCGCAAGTTCCACTTTCTTCTCGACTCTCGAGCTCCATTGTGTGTTCCCTGTTTGATGTGTTGTGTGTGGGAAAAGAAAGTGGGGAAATGGGGGGTTCTGGGAAAGAAGAAAAGTTTGTGGGGCACATTTCACTTGACCCGCTTGGAGGATTGAGATCCTCGAGAGCGAATGGTGAAGGGAAATGGCATGGAAGCAGTCCGAGGAGCAAATAAAGTTTGCTAAACATTTTCATTGTAGGCCAAGGCAAGTATTTTATACAAGTTGAGATTGAATGCGGATACATCCGCTTAATTGACCGACTCCTCCGATAAATTATCTCCCATTACGAGCGTAGGATTAACACCCGATTGCATTCGAGGCGCTTTAATCGCTGCTCAACCGCAATATTCCCCTTTCCCCCCGGAATTGCACTTCCGGTTCAATTGGCCAACCTCGAAACCGGAAGGATATTGCGCCTACTGCACAAATTGGGGGCGTGTCCAGTTGCTGTTTCCCCCTCCTACTCGTTGGTTTATTGTTAATGAAAAGGCAGTGCAAAGGGGTTTCACTGTCTGCCATTTTCCCTCTGCACTTCCACATATGAATAAATTATTGATATCCCAAATTCACTTCGATGTGGAATTTGGCTCTCAGCATTCCAACACTCACTGCAAAAATGCAAATATTAAAACAGTTATGAATGTGAGTGCCTCTTTGCCACCCTTTTAATCCCCGTTGCTGGGGAATCCTTAATCCTTGACTGCCCTCCCAACAAATGAGTATTAAAGGGGGGAAATGGGTTCTGGAATTTATGGGGAGTTGGCATTCTGTTCCCACATCACTGGCATATTTAAAGTGTTTGCAAATCACGGCTTTGGGAATTAGCAGGGGGTTAAATAGGGGATGGGGTAGCACGGGGATTTTCATTTGGTCAGCTGCACAATTCTGACCAAATTGGCAAACAGCATGGGCAAAAGGATGAAGGCCTCCAAATGAGAAAACCAAATACGAGATGTCATGCGGGTTGGCTATGCATTCAAATTGGGTTCAGATGAGAGGTGAAAACATGAGGGACTTAGGTGGATATTAAGGGGCTTACAAAGAGAAAGCTTACACCAAATTTAATTAAAATAATAAATTGCTCTTTAAAAATACTTTTATTATGATGAATTAAGAAGCCACAAACTGGTTAGCTGTTGTAATGTCAATAAAATTATCTTGGAGGTTTCACTTGCTAACCAAAGAATAAACCAAAGCACTGAGCTAAAGAAACACTGACGAACAATGGCTGGTTTCAATCTGCAGGATCCAAAGGAGAGGATGTGCAGGACATCCGACCAAGGCAACCACGAACTATCCACGTCACAAACAGGAGCAGGAGCAGACAAACAGCGGAGACAGCCGACAAGGACGATAATCAACTGGTAAACAGCCGCAGTTTCCATCCCAATCCCCATCTCCTCCTTCCTTTGACTTCAAGGACCTCGCTCGTCGTTCAACTGCAGCAGCAATTAAGTTTCCCAGGTTCCGTAATTGCGTCAGGAACGGACAACGAAATCTGCCACGCCCCATTAGCCCCGCCCACAAGTTAGTGGTTGCCATTAAAAAATCATAAATTATTCTATCACAGTGTTATCCTTTTTTAACAGTTTCTATCCCCAATATCTTCCACTCGAGTTTGTAGGAAAGCATTTTGGCTGGCAATAAAGTGCTCTTTGATTGCTGTTGGATGTTTATTGTGACTTTTGTTTTATTTCTTTTATTGCCACTAAAGAAGGAAAAGAGAAACGCATCTGCTTTCTGTTTTTCGTCCATTTTCATTGCATTTTCATAGCCTCAATTGTTAATTAATTTCCTCGTCTCTGTTTTTTCCTCTCCTTTTTTCGCTTTGTTTTTGTCGTTCTGTTCGGTTAATTGCCATTTTCTTTTTGTATTTTCACTCGTTTTTTCTTCAGTTTTCTTGAGAACGAAAAATATTGCCAAACCGATTGCACTCTGCTGATGAAGTCTTTAAAAATTCAGAGTTGAACCATCAGAGTGATATGGCCTTCCTTTTCTCCCCTTTAATCTCTTGGTAAAGGATATCCTGATTCTGGCAGCCTTGAGACAGGATTTTGCTTTACTCTCCGCCATAAATTGTAAATATACTCGGGAACTTGAGTGAAATCACAAGATGAGTCATAAACTTTCGAGAAACAAATCGTAAAAACGGGGAAAACACAAATTCCATTTGGCAAAGTGTGGCATAAAATGCCAAGGGTTAACAGGATGTAATTTATTAAATATTTTTAAAAATGTGTGTAACTTACCAAAGAATGGAAACAGTACTTTCCGATTTCCAGTGCTTTCTGATTTCCACTTCAATTTCTCTTATCCCAATATTTAAGCAACCTTTTGGCCACTTTTCCCCATTCATTAATCAATTCCCCATCCCTCCTTTCCACACTCGTCACACCCCAAAGTTCAATCGGAGCAGAAGGAGATGTTGATATATTACTAGGGACAAACTCCCCTTGATTATTTCTTTAATTAAAGCTCCCGCCAACTCATATCCTGCAGAGAGGGGAAAGTGGCGGAAATTTAATAAAAATGTCGCAGCTGAGCTGTGCGAAAGGACCTTCTCATTCTCTTTTTCAATTTCCCCAGGGACCTTGGCAACCTCCCACGATAATTATGAAATGGAACTCATTTTTTCAGCTGTCGCAGGACCAAGTTTTTCCAGCTGCGAACTGACCACTGGGAAAGCTTTAAGGTGGAAAATAGGGAAAGAGGAAGAGTAGAAGATGTGAGTGAGTGATTTGCATGATGATACTTTCTCCTTCTTCCCTTTTCTTCCTCTTACCACAACCGCATCCACATGAATAAATTCCAATGGCCAATTTTGGACAAACTTTGTGGCATGTGGAGGATGAAAAGAACAAGGAGGAGGAGGAGGTGCTTTACACGTGGTGCCAATGTCATCCAGGCAACATTCTGACAATTTGTGCAAAACAAATAGGAAAAGCCGGAGGAAGAGTTTCCCTGCTGAATTATTCATAAATATGCAACGCATTTCCATCTTGTTTTAGGTTCGGTGGAAAACTCACCCAAACCGATGACAGGCCAGGCAAAAAGCGGATACAGATTTGTCGAACTAGAATCCTGCGAAGGTGAGCTTGACATTGAACATCCTTTTTGGCGTCGAAACGGATGGGAGATATTTCCTTGATATTTACTGAGACTTGGGGGCCATGCAAATCGGATGAAGTCAGTTGAAAGGAATATCCATTGATGGGATTACTTTAGATATAATATAATGTTATACCTTGTATATTATATATTTGCATTTAATTTCTTTGTGAATGCTTATAAAATTATACTGTAAAGTTTTTTTTATAGCAAGTCTAAATGTTATACGAAACTTAACTCTTATTTTATTGCCTACAGACATTTTTGGTTTCTGCCTTTCAAACCCGCATTATAATTTATCCTACCTACTAAATTCTCTCATTTCCTCTTTATATTGTTGGCCTGATCCAAAACCAAACAGTTTTCCCCCAACCATTTTCCTTTTTCCGCCTGAGAATTCCTCTCCTTTTTTCTCTTTACAGACGTTTTATGGTTTTGCACTTAGCAATTAACGAGTTTACTTTTTTTAGTGCTACTCCCAGTGCCCGCATCAAGTGGACATATCCTCCCCACTCCTTTCACCACTCTCTCTGCTTTCCCCACTTTCTCCCCCTTTTGGAACCCCCTTTCGCCTCTCCTTTCACCACCCAAAAACACCTCCCAGTTGGCTCGTTGCTCTCAATTAGAGTGTCACTTCCGTTTGGAATTTAGTTCGCTGCTGGACAAATTTACCTATGTGCAGGTGCCATCACCTCCGCTTTTCCCTACCCCCTTTTCCACCCACTTTTCCGCCTTTTCCAGCTGCCATAAAAACGGAACTCGGACACGAACTGCATTGCGGTCTTTTCCTCTTCGGGGGATGCTTAATGGAAGCAGGATAAGGATGTGGATGTGAATGGGGATGTGGATCAGGAGAGACTCCGACTGGATCCTCTTTGGGTTCGTTGGGAAATTATTGCACTTCAGAGAGTGGTTAATTTAGGAGGCACTGTGAGGGGTTCAACTGAAGTTCAAGGTCCGAGAAAGAATTTCCACCGGGGAAATTGCCATTTCAATTGCATTAAATTCTGTTCGCGGACAAGGGAAACTTCTCACCAGTTTCTCCTCAGTTCTGGCTACAAATGAATGCACATTATTCTTTGGAGTTTCCTCACTCTTATTACCTCTCTTACAATCACTTTCAACTTGCTTTCTGTGAGGAAAATGCAGCGGAAATTATTTCTAAATAAAAGTAGCAGACCAAAGAAAATGGGAAAATGTCAAAGAAATTTAAGAAGTGGAAGGGAAGTGGGATGTTATGGAAAGGCAGGAAGTATTGCAGTGAAAACTCTGATTGAATTGGTGTCAAGGAATCGGAAAATACAAACAGGTGGGAAAAAGAAATTTCAACAAGAAAGGAAGCTAGCTTCGGCAAGCCGAAGCTTATATACCCTTGCAGATCATTCTATTAATTTACAAATCACAAAAATGTTAAATTTCTTATTATTTCACATTAATTTTTCGATCGTTTCTATCACAGCTATATGATATAGTAGTTCGATTTTTTAAAAATTAAAATCGAAATTCGGAAATATTTCAAAATAGTCATATCCCAGAGTAGAAGGGAATGTAATAAAAACCAACAAAGATATAATTTTTTTCCCATTAATTTCCATTTAATTTTTCGACCGTTCCTATGGCAGCTATATGATATAGTGATCCGATTTAAAAAACAAAAAAACCGAAATTCAGAAATATATAAAAAAAAATATTCCCAAGAGTAAAAGGTAAAATTTCAAAAAACACCGGAGCTAGAATTTTTTTACGTTTTTTTTTTTTGATCCTTCCTATGGGAGCTATAAGATATAGTTGTCCGATCCGGTTGGTTCCGACATATATACTACCTGCAATAGAAATACGACTTTTACGAAAGTTTCATCCCGATAGCTTTAAAACTGAGAGACTAGTTTGCGTAGAAACGGACGGACAGACGGACAGACGGACAGACGGACGGACAGACGGACAGACGGATATGGCTAGATCGACTCGTCTTGTGATGCTGATCAAGAATATATATACTTTATGGGGTCGGAAATGTCTCCTTCACTGCGTTGCAAACTTCTGACTGAAATCATAATACCCTCTGCAAGGGTATAAAAAGTGGAGTTTCCCCTGGAGTGGTTTTCATTTCCGGAAAAGGTTCCAAACACATGTCGCTCCTCACCTTTCACTGGCCTTTCCACTTCAATTTTCCTTGCGGTTTGCCTTCGAGCTTTTCATCTTCCCTTTTCTTCCTGCGGTTCCTTAGCAGGAAGTCAACATTAATTATAGGAAAAGTGCCTGCGAACCCATTTTCACATCATTAAAAATTATTTATGTAGGCCAAGTCGAGGATAACAGGAAGCCAGGATACAATTTAAGCGGAATTAATGTCTGTCTTCGGGTTTTGCTCTCTCAACAGATATAAAATAGCAAGGAAGGCCTTTCAGAATTTGGACTGCTAAAGAATTCGCGAATCTTCGGAATCGCTGTGTCCGTTTCATTGAAATTTGCATAATTCGCTGCGAATTTTGTGGCCAAAATTTAACGAGCCACACAATTTGTCAGCGGACTATCTCGAATTATTCATGGGCAGTCAAAAAGGCAGGACAGGTGTGAAAGGTGGGAAACTCTGTCTGCGGAGCAATCAACTTTTGCGTCTATGAATTTGTAATTCTGGAGAACACAAAAGTTAAATGGAATGGAAGCAGACGAAAATTAAATGCCGAAAGGCAGAGGTAAAGGAGGAAATGGGTGGCTAAATGTCTGGAATTCTTCTTAAAGTGAGTGGAATTATTCACCGTCTGCATTGTTATTAACTTTAATATAAAATTAGGTAAACAGCTTTTTACTGGACTAAAATTAATATTTATGACCTTGCTAACTTACATGTTGTATAATCTGTAAACCAAAAATTAATTAGTGGCCATTTAGAAACAACATTAGACAAAAGCCAAAACGCAAATAGAGCAGCAATGTACAACTCAGGATGAAAATGAAATGAGGAGAGGAGTGCCTGTACAATCGGTATATTACCAAATGGGAAAACAATTTTCGAATTTATTGGGAAATACCAAAAACCAAACGAAATAATGCAGATGGAAGGGGAATTGGAACATTTCATTTGTGGCCATCGGTAAATAATTTAGAACTGCTGCAGCGACCACTCTTCCACCCAATCCCCCGGTTTTCCCCCTTGATATATTGACCCGATATCCGCGACTGAGCTATTTAATCAACAAATTATACGGACAAACAATGTGGGCGGTGATGCGGACAGGGGCGTGGCATTAGGCAATGACAATTGAAAATGACAACTTGGAAAACAGAAATGACAGCTTAAATTTCAGTGCTGTGTTTTAGATAATAGAGAATCCCGTGAGAAATTTCGATTGATGAAAATAAATGAAAACGGAGCGAATTGTGAACCGCAGGTCTTTTAATTTCATTTGATCGATTTCCTTGTCACGGCTCGAATTTCATTTTGGCATATTTGGCAACTTTTCTGCTAGATTTTTCCGACGCTTTGCCAATGCGATTCAGACAATATCCCGTCACAATTCTCTCAGCCGATTTTTCAATTTGACAGAGGGGTTTGTTTGTTTATCAATCGATATTGTTTTTGGTAGGATACCCGAAAGTGCCTCTTTAATATTTACTTCATTTTGTAGTATTGAATGAAGTATTCATGTCTTGAATAATTGTCTTCGGACAGTTGGCATCTCAATCCACGAATTCTTTAGGATTCCAAGGATGCCCACCATCTCCATCATCCCCTCAATCATCATCATCCTCATCGATGAATTCGCACGTGACCCAATGCCATATACACTCATAGAAATTTTTACCTAAATACTAGAAAAGTCGCCCTAAAACCGAGGTCGCCCTAAAACTACGGAAAATTGTCTTATTATACGGGTGGCTAGCCCTAAATATACGAAAAATCGCCATGGAAAATATTTTTTAGGGTTAGTTTTTTCAAAAAGGCAAATTTTCCCTGTTTTTTAGGGCGAATTTTTATGAGTCGCCTCCAAAAGTAATTCCTTCTTTTTAGGGCGAAATCGCCCTAAAACGCAGAACAAAATAGCAAAAAAAATGTTCTGAAATTGCCCTAAAAACAAGGAAGAGTCAAACGAAATTTTAAGACGCAATTGATGGATACATATGTAATACATGTGTGTATGTGTGTGTGGTTGACAGGTCAAAACAAGTGAATGTGTGTGTATATTAGGGCGGACCTTTTTCTATGAATTTTGATGCTGAGCGCATTTGACTTTAGAGAAGTCCACCCTTTTTCTTCTTCTTTGCTACTTTTCGTCCGTTGTAGTGGCAAGGGTGGGGGTAGAAAGAGTTGCATTGTCTAGACTTTGTCATAATTTTTCGGGCGCTTGGCAGTGACAGACGTCTTTGTTTGAAACCTTTTGTTTGTGAAAAAGTTAAAAATGTAAACGCTATTAAAGGACTTGGGAGGTGATTCATTTTCTGTTTTCTGGTGAGTACTTACATATATAATTGTGCAATTTGGATATTAATAACTAATTGAATTTACATATCTGTAACAAAGGAAAATGCAGCTGAAACTTTAAAAAATTTGAGTGGAAGCAGCTACGAGGAGAAATTCCTGTTCAACTAGTCGGTTCAGAAGCGGAAGTTTTGGAAGTGTGGCAGAACAAAGTAAGATCATTAATAAGAGTCTACATATATGTATGTGTATATGTAAATAATGCTTGAGTTAAAAAGATGATGCAACAGAATACACACATACATATGTATATATTTACAAGAAAGAATTTACAAGTGCATATGCCAAAACAACCCCCAAATTTCTATTGCGACATTTCGTCAGTGCTCGAAATTTGCTTTTGCTGCTTCTTTTTTTTCTAGGAGTAGCAGCAAACGCAATCGCAGGCTAAATGAAAATTGTGTGTGTTGGTTGTGCATTTTTATATTAATTTCTAAAAAAATTTTCTTTTTTTTTTTAGATCGAGAACGCTTTTCAGATCCAGCTTTCGCAAACCACTTTTCGGACTTATTAAAAGCAGGAGTAAGGAAGCAACAGGAAATAATCCTGCTCAAATTTTTGGAAAGCTCTGAAGGTAAGTGCTTCTTTTTTTTTCTATTATCATATAATAATTAGACTGTTTTCATTTAATAGAGATACAATCAACTTTAAATTGGCTTGCGTTCCATTCAGTGTTGGTGCCGACAGCAAGAACAAAAAAGGACGCCGGGAGCAAGAACGCGAAGCACACCATTGCGGACTCGGGAAGCCGTTTCTTTTAAAGTTATTTATTATTTATTATTTTTAAACCCGATATAATCCATTTAGGAATAAGAATGGGAGAGTATGTAAATTTGTATAACTATAAATTGTGTAAATATATTTGTAGTGAATGTAAATAACAACAAACAAAAATATAAAAACAAAAAAAATATATATTGAAATTGTATTTTTATTTATGAAAAATGGCCGTGAAATTTTGAGGAGCATTTTGCATGCTTTAGGGCAATTCACCTATAAATCCAGAGAAAATGCCCTAGATTTATGAAAATCTGCCTTTAGTTTTAGGATATTTTTCCTTATTTCTAGGGCAATTCGCCTTAAAATCCAGAAAAACACCCTAGATTTATAAAAAATTGCCTTTAGTTTAAGGGTATTTTTTCCGATTTCCAGGGCAATTCGCCTATAAGTCCAAAAAAATCGCCCTGGATTTAAAGGAAACTGCCATTAGTTTAAGGGTCTCATTTCTTATTTTTAGGGCAATTACCTTTAAAAATAGAAAAATCGCCCTAGATCTACCAAAAATCGCCCTAAATGTATGACAAATTCACTCGTATTTTTAGGGCAATTTGCCCTAATTTTGTTGCCTAGTCGCCATTGACCCCCGTTTTAGGGCGATTTTCCTTGTTTTTAGGGCGATTTTACCGGAAAATTTCTATGAGTGTATTTCCCTTCCTCTCGATTTCCCCCAATCGCTCGCTGGGAAAACAAAGAGTCGGGAAAATGTCAACAAACACAAGCGGGGAAATCGTGAGTGGGATAAGAGAAAGGAAAATGTTCTCAAGTCAATTCGCCAAGTGAATATTTTGTGTCGCTTTCGTATTTTGCATGCGTATCTCCCAATCCCACTGTCAATATGCCAAGGGTGAGAAAGAGATGGGAATAGCATGTAGAAAGAGACGGAGACACACATGTTGGCTTTTCGCAAATTCTCCTCTCACGTAGCCGTAAACCATTTTGAGGCAAAAAACGAAAAAAGCGATAAAAGAGGCGAAACCGAGACCACGGGGAAACTACAAATTTAGCATGGGAGATGAGATGAGAAATGCCAGGACCATGCCTCCTTAGGCCTCCTCCCCACTGCGAAAGGCCTTTCTCCAGACTGAGGCGACTTTATTACGGGCAATTCTTCCCCGAGGGAAAGGAGCGGAGAATTGAGATGCACGCGACATTTCAACGAAATTAAAAGAAGGCAAAATGCTGAGAATGTCCTTTAGAAAACGGCCGAAAAGGACGAGGAACCATCGAGCTTGCCAATTTAATTCGTTTCTGAATTCCAAATCCAGTTTGCTGGCTTTCGGCCAAAATAATTTACAATATTTACGGGGCAACAAGAGAAGGAGGAGAAGGAAAATCTTGGCCAAGCAAAAGTGGGTCAAAAGAGGAGGAATATGTGGATATTTCCTAAGCGAAGTAAACATGAAATTAATATGCGATATGGAAACATTCAAATGCAAATACCAATAAGTCGGTTAAATTATGAATAGAACAACAAGAAAGTGATTGCAATAATTTGAATTGAGCATCGAATTTATAAGCCCCTAATTATGCTTAAATGGCAAGGGTTGAACACTTGCAGAAATATATTAGAATTGAATATGTTTTGTAATATCAGATTAAAGGTGAAATGGGAATTTATTTTACTCAGAAGGTTCTCTTCTATTCATTATACTTAACTATGCATGAGACTACCTCATCCGCCCCTAAAATGAGGATTTTAAACCTGACCCTTGGTCATTATCCCACTTCCACTCTCAAAAGTCCTCCATGGATTCACTTTAGTTCATTTGAAAACTTTCTGCGAACTACAGTTAACTAAAATGGGAGTGAAACCAAAGGAAAAACTAATTTCTTACTCAAAAGAAGCCAAATTTTGATAGCTTATCCCATAAGTTGCCCTTCTTTTTCCACCTGAGCAGATTGTTTCGGCCGGAGGCAGTTCCTCATCCATATTGGGGATTCCTTAAGTTTAGGAGGAGATCTAGAGGAAGTGGAAGTGAGCCACATAATTCGTGGACCACTGACAAATTTGAAACTTGCACCGCGAAATTACGCGGACTGATGAGCAAAGTTGGCCCACTGAGACATTCAGCATTCTCCGTTTACACTCACATTTATAGAGATGAGAAATTACCCATAGAGAATTGGAAGGAGATGAGAAGTAAGAGGAGTGAAAGAGAGGGCTTCTCTGGCTGCCCAAGTATCGTGTAAATGGCAACAATTTCTGGTGAAGTGAGCAGCATATTTTGAATACATCCCACATTAAAGTATAATGCACTGGTAAAACAAATTTATCTTAATTAAAAATATTTCTAGAATTCTATCGCTCATAGAAAAACTATAGATTATCATTTATTAATGTTTATTTTATTTTTATTTGTATTATATTTTATATCAAAAAATAATTCTTTCTTTATGATTTTTTCACTGTAAAACACACACTGGCGGTTTATGGTAAATGTGCCTCGCATTATTTAAATTTCCATTCTTCCAAATTTATTTCGCCACAGACTCATAATTTAATACAACTTTTTCTGTGGCATCTCCCCCTCTCTTTCAGTCTCTTTCCCTTTGTCTCTTTCTTTTTTGTGTTAATATGTGTGTGTGTTTTAATGTGTGTTACCTTCCTCTTGGCGGAAATTTTTTGCTTCCTTTTCTGTGGCTTTTTTGGTGGTTTCAAATTATTCGGTGGCTGAAAACAAGTCAAAGGGAACGAGGGAACCCCCTCTCTCTTTCCCACTTGTGTCCCTATCTCTTTCCCTCGTATCTCCCCCTCTCTTTCTCGCCAGCTTAGTTCCCTTGTCTCACTTCCATCGCTGTAAGCCAAATGCTCAGCATACAAAAGCAATTACGATGGGTGCTCCACTGACTAAGGCCTAAAATGGGTCCTACGTCGCCGGTTCTCGCTTTTCCCTTTCCCCCGGAAAATCGCGAGACATAAAGTCAAGGGATTGACAGCTGCTCCGCCTCTTTCCAGCACTTTTCCCGCCCCTTTAGACGCTTCAATATGTCAAAGCAAGGGAAAATCACTGCAGGACCCACGAAAGTTTTCCTCTCCAGAATTGTGGCCAAACTGAAAGCCGGGGAAAGCGGGGAGAAAAGTCTCGCCAATGCAAACAATGGAAAACTGCTGCCCTCCTCCCGCATTTCCACTCATTCACTCTGCTTGCATTTCATAATTAAACAGAAGTGGAAGGTTTTCCTTTCCTTTTTTTTTGGAAATTCCACAAATCTGTTGGCAGGAAAAACTGTGACACGACCTCAAATCGGATGGGGAGGAAAAACCCATTTAAAAAAGTGAAAACAAAACGGAATGGGAGTGGGGGAAGTTTACTGGCGACTTTGTTTTCATTTATCGCGAACTTTTCTTTATTTTCTCCCAGCTTAGCTGCAATATTTCCTTGTCTCCGAGTCCTTTTCCTTTTGTCTTGTCTGCGAAATGAGGAAAAGCGATACAAATCACGACAAGTGACCCAGAATCAAAAGAAAACTGAACTCGGATCTAAGCTGCTTAGAGAAAATAAAAAAGGAAAGTAAATTAAATAAAATTTAAATTTTAAATTTTATAAAAATTCCAACTTCCTACACCCACTTATCCAGAAAAAGAAAAACATAAATAAGTACTTAAGCTAAAAATAAATTACATTTCCTGGAATAAATGCTCTTTCATCACATTGCTGTAAATGTTATACCGACAAATGAAAATATTTATTTACTTTCAACTCTGTAAAGGATGGAAAACTCTGGCTAACAATCAAACTAAAAGTTACTAATTTTTTGAGGCAAGCCAAACTTTTTGCAAAGGAAAAGGATGGGCAAAAATATTAAATACAATTACCAAATTAATTTACATGACTGAAGGACTTGAAAAACAATTAAAAAGTTAGCAAAGTTTGAGCCCAAACAAACGAAACTAAAACCAACAAAATAATTTGGATATACAGCTTGTTTTGCAGTGAAAAGTTTGCCAATAAATCGAAATGTTGTTGGACAAACTAATGCCGAATTCTTTGTATCCCCTTTGGTCTCTCAGATATTTCAATCGAATATTCCGTTTGCTCTGCGGATTCTGGATTCCTGGAACCGCAAATGTTTGTTTGTTGCGCAGTTTTCCTCGTGGTTTTTCCTACGTTTTCCAAGCGAGTTTCCTTGAGAAATATATTTGAAAATGGGGCAGATTTTCCCTCTGCTTATCTGTTGATTTAGCTGCTTCTTTGTTGTCTCTCTTATTCCATGGTAAACAAATTAACAGAAATGTTGAGCAGTGTTGTTCGAGAGACAAATGGAAAAACAGGGGAAGGGAAAAGTTTCCCTGTCGCACAAATCAATTAAAAGTTTGCCCCAAGCTCAGACAAAACTCTTCAATCTTCCATCTTCATCAGAGTTTAAAGGGAATCTCTCCTTACAGAAGAAGGATCTGCAGTCATGAATCAGGATGGAACTCAAGCGTATCCTGCATATATATTTTATTCCCATTCGAACATTGATTGATGGCAGGATCTGCGTCGCTCATCCTCATTCTTACTCCCCGATAAACATTTCTAATTGATATTTAAATTGAGACTTTTGTTTGCTGCTCCAACCAAGGCAAACAAATTGCCAGTCAAATAAATTTAAATTCGGGTGGATAACCTACCCATATCCCTCCCCTTCTTCCATTCTAAATGTGCGAGTCGTTGACATGAATAATAAGAATTTCGACCAAGACGCAGGACTGTCTACTGAGTAAGGACTAAGGACTACTGACCTCCCCCAAAATGTGGTCCTCGAACGGATGTTGGACTCTGAATTATGGCAACAGAGTGAGGAAAATCGCAGAAGAGAGAGAGAGCTTTTCCAGAGAATTATCTAAAGGATGCTATTAAATGAAGAGAGAATAATCCTGGCTTCATGTTGACAATGTCTGGCAACATTTGTTGTTAAGAAAAGCATGCAGCATCCTTCGTCCTTTGGTTCTCCCTTCACCTCTCCCTTTTTATTGATTTCCCGTTCTGTTTTGACTTCGATTTGGGGTTGCAAAAGGGAAAAAGATGCTGAGAATGGGGGGCAGATGGATTTCTGGGTCAATTGCCTTCTGGTTGCCTACTTTTCCCATCTGTTAGTGTTTGTCGGTGACACTTTTCGGGGGTTCCCCTCACCAAACCACAGACAATCCACCCCTCTTCACACCCTTCTACACCCTTTAAACCAATTACGAACTTGGCCCAAACGACAAACACTTAATTGGTTTAAAGGCCTTGACACAAAGTTTTTACTGGCAATTTGTGATGGTTGCGCATTTCCATTCAGTCTCACTGACATGCCACGCCCACTTGAATCGAGGACCCGCAAATTTATTTGTTTTGGTTTGGAGTGGGAGGAAATTGCACTGAATTCTGCGGACAAAGCCAAATTGTAATGAGCGGATGCAGGTCAAAGTGCAGTGGATGCATCCCCTTCCCTCCCCCTTTTCTATTTTTGTACACACCTAACCCCTGATCAACGTAACCCCCTTTTGTGATAGATGATGCTGCCTGCTTCTGTTCCTGGCACCCGTCTAAAATTCCGCTCACGCAGGACATCAGCTTGGATCCGATGGCCCATCCCACTGCTCCTGATTCTGGCTTCGTCCTTTAGCAACGAGTTGCGGTTGCCATGGGCGGCAGAGAAGAGGGGCCTTCAAAATAGGGGAAAACGGGTGGAAAAACAAGGTGCAGCTGCAATTTGGGGCCTCGGTTGGGCTCACATTGTCAGCACTTTCATTATTGCCCGCATTTTGGATCCAAAATAGGTAAAAGGGAGGGGGTTTAGGGGCGGAGGGCGTGGCCATGCAGCTGAGTTCAGTTGATTGGAGAGCATTTTTCCACGCTACTCACTAAAGTTCCGATGAGGCAGCAAACAAAGCATTTTTCAAGTGTTTTCTTGCATTTTCAGGCATCCGATGAAAGGCAGCCAAAGGGAGATGAAATCCTAGACGACTCAAAGGGATTGCGAGTGCATTTGACCTCATCAGGTGAATTAAGGGATACGTTTACTTGATTAGGATAGTTTAGGGAAATCTTTAAGAATTTAAACTAGTAAAAATTAAAAAACTTTAAACTGAAGCTGAGTTGTTGCTTTGTCACGTTTACCCTTTAATAATTTTCACCAAAAAGTGTTTCACTATCCGTTTCTAAATGTTTTTCCTCATCCCATTCATCAACTTTAAATTCCATTACTCATACGCATCGTTGTCCGCACTCGTCTGCCCCACTTGTCTTTTTTATCCGACTGTGGAAATGCTTTCAGTTCCGCTTTCAGAATTTTTAATGAGTTCACAGTCCGAGACAAGTTCGGACACAGATTAGAGGAATGTTTTCGCTTTTAAAACGGTCAAGGTTACTTTCTGACCTTGAACTTACACATGAAGAAACTCGAATGGAGACCACAGAGGAAAGCTGAATCACCTTCTCGCCCCTTTCTCCTTACTTCTGAATTGAGAGCATTCCACCAAAGGACCTCTTATTCCCTCCTCTAATACATTTCCTGGCTTTGTTTCACTGTTTGGCATTCCTTTTGGCCTACAAATGCAAATGGAAACACTTGGGTAAAGTGGAAAATTCTTGTGCTATTCCACCCACTTTAAGCCGCTGTTTTGCCGGGAAAATAAAGATTTCCTCCCTGACCCCAATGCATCACTAGTTGAGGTTTCACTCCTCGCTTAAATGGATATGAACACCTCCTCCTTGCCCCTTAGCTCCCTCTTTATCTTGGGGTCACATCAATTTGAATGTTTCGCCTTGTTTGAGATGCTAATGCTGCGGAGAACACGAATATCTCGGTTGTCGGGGAACAGAGAGGTTAACCGAGGGTCATGGGAAGGGGGAAAGTCAAGTTGCAGTCACGTCCTCTGTTTCCATTCACGATTGTGCGACAGCTGAACACTCGGAAATGGGTCGAAGGTGTTGCATGATTTATGGATGGATGAAGACGAAGGGAGTCTCTAGGATGGGGGAGATGCACTTGCTACCGCTGCTTATGTTCCAGGTGGTTAATATCCTCCGAACATGGAGACAACAATGGGGAACTGGGAAGAGGCAACCCACTCGAAGGAGTCATTTGCATATGGATAACACTTGTATCTCCATGATTTCCCTTTCTCTTCTCACATTCTCCACTTCTCCAGTGAGCCACTCAACAATCCGGTGAAATGCGATAGAGACATCTGCCATTTATCCCGACTCTTCCCACATTGTTCAGGGAACGCCCATTGAGGCATGCATAAAGTATGTTACAAGGCAACCGACCATGCCCTCTTTGCCGAAGGGGCGGGGGATCCTGGGAGATGCCATCCTGCCGTCGATAAATTCGTTAAAATCTCCGCTTCGTTCAATTAAAAGAGGAAAACAAAATAAACCGAAAACACGTCACCAGATATGAAGGAAATTTAAGTGGCGAAGAGCAAGGATATGTAAAGTGAAATGTCATCCGTGGAGGAAAACAGGAAGGATATTTCCCGAATCGATCTAAACTGACGTAATGAAGAAATAAAAGTTTCGATTTACTCAGGGTGAAAGGTTGAAGTGGTGAAGTTGAGAAGGGTGGATAAATAATAAGGAAAAAACCACGGGACCAACTGTTGCAATGGAATTATCCCAGGGTCAGGATTTCTCCCTCCATAACTTGTGGCTGAATGTTAATTAAATGCAATTTCAGTTTCAGCGCAAGTTGAAAACTTTTCAAAGGACAACTGAGGGGGCAGTTAAATGGAAGGAGATGAAGAATATGGAAAAGAGTTAATAACTTCGTTTCATTGTGAATGTAAATTGCACTTTCGTTTAACTTCACCATTTGATTTTCTGTAGAATTTCTTGACCTCTTTCCTTTTGAAATTATTTTACCTCTTGTGGCCTTATACATTTTCGAACTTTAAGGTGAACAAATCATCTTTCCTTGATTTTCATCTCTTCTGAACTCAACGAATAAATCAAGTTAACGCTTGAAAATGACCAAAAAAATAGACCAGACACTTAAGAAACCCGAAATTGCAAATTAATGTAAATGGCAAAGTGAAATCGGAGTCCCACCTGCAGAGTCTCAATGGAATGATTCATTAACGAAATTAAATGGAGTTGGTGGCATATGAGTAATAGTAATCCGTTCTCAGTTTTCTTCTTACTATCAAATTCCCTCCTGAGTCTCAGTTTTCACTTGCTAATGTGTGAAGAGGTTCCTAATTAATTTTGTATGACTACGCAAATGAAGGGAATTCGGAATGGAGTTCTTGGTGGAAATTCGGGATGGCAAGTCATGTGGACTAATGATAAACACTCTGTTAGGGAATGTGTGGAAATGGAATGGGAAACTAAGCCAAAGCGGATGCTCAGATAACGGACAACGAAAGCCAGGAAGTGGGAGTTGGTTGGGAAAATAGCGGAAATAGGAAAATGGGAAGTGAAAAGGACACAATCCCTGCAGTTGTTCACTGAATAATGGCTAACTTTAATTGAAAATACAAATATTGTATCCCTTTCACCAGAAAGTAGGGAAAAAAGGGAAAAGTCAAATGCAGTTAATATTATGACAGCATGGAAATGGGTCATAAAATGCGAATGACTCACCAAATAATAGCTAATGAGGCATTCAAATGGAACACATTCCAAAAGCTTTTATGCCAATCAAACGCAGAGTAAATTGAAATGAAAATCGCTGGGAAATGTAAACAAAGTTAACGAGGGAAATCTGAACAATCAAATGTTGCGCTCCATTGGAGTCTGTAAACGAAAAATGAACCTGTCAATTACGAATATGGTTTTTTTTTAAAGGGAATCCCAAGTATCTGCGTTTGAAGTGAGATTTTAACAAACTTTTTCCACGAAAAGCATTCTGAAATCTGCCAAATGAGGCGGAGGAAAATGGGGAGAAAAAGGCAAGCAAGCAAAGCAAATGAAAAGAACATGGAAAACTGCCGCAATTTGTTGCAAAAACAAAGAGAGTTTTGCTAGTCGAAAAGGAAATGCAACAAAGTAAAGCAAGGGAAGTGCAGCTGGGAAGATATTTAAATCCTTTTCCCTCTCAGTTTTTCTCTTCTCCCGTAGTTACCGCAATCAGCCACTCCCATTTCTGTCGACCCGCCCACTTTGATGACGCTTAATAAAAACCCACAGAAAAATAGAGAAAAATGCTGGAAATGAAGAGGGGAAAAGTTCATGTTTTTCCTTGTCAACTCTTTCTTCAGTTGGCTTAAAGAAAGTAAAAAACACAAATGGTGGACGATGAAAGGGGTTTACAAATGGGGAAAATCAGGAAGAACTAAGGACACTGGCTGCTTGCATTTGTGTTGTTTACAACTGGCGAGTGACTTTTATTGCCTCCCATTTGAATTTGCATTTCAGGGCAGCTGAATGCCACCTAATTGAAAGTAGGGCAATGCGGAAACTCAAATCGGGGATTATTGGAGATGTAACGAGTTTTGGGAGATTCCTTAGCGATCTAACATTCATTAAAAACCTTCCAGTTCAAGAAACTCCTATGGAAATCGCTTCCCATATGAAAGGATTCCCCACGGAGTTAGTTTTCCACAGCCTCATTTTCATTCTCGCCACATTGAGCAACTCTGAATGTGCGAGCATAAAACTAAGTGCTGCCTTTCAGGATCTCTCCCTGCTCCTTCCTTATATCCCATATATCCTATATGTATATATGTATATGTATATATGTATATCCCATCCAGTGCCTTTCCGAATCCTTTCATTTCATATTTAGCCAAAGGGAAACGCAACAGAAAGGAAAATGCGGCTAGACAAGAGCAAGAAAACAAGAAAGCGACCACAACTGGGATGAGAAAGAGAAGGGAATAGGAGGGAGGAAAGAGAGGGGTGACAGGACAGCAGTCAACATTTGCTGACTTAGCTGCAATTATGGCAGATATTTTTATGAACTTGATGTCAGCACATACTCACACTGAGACACATCCTGCGACACATGACACACACACACATGAATATAGCTGAGTATATAGGGACATTAAGACTTCTAAATGGAGGAAAGTTGCGAACTGAAAGGCCAAACGGTGCATGGAAAATGGAGATGAAAATGACAGTTGGAAAATCATACGCAAGGGCTTGTAAAGTCGCTAAAGGACTTCTTATGAGAGAGGGGAATCTTCTAGTTTTAGTTTTCCCGAGATTAAGTCGGAATATATCAATATATTTCCTTACCTCAAATATTTTCCTCATTTACTAAAAACATAATGGGTAATTTCCTGCACGCTTTAAAACGCCCCATATCATAATTAATTTCACTTTGTTGTTTATTTTCGGGTAGCCCTTGCAAATGAAAAACATGCCCACGATGAAAAACCTCACGTATTTCCGCCGGAGGACAGCAAAAAGCAGAAGTTAATTGTTCAAATATTTCCAGAGCACACATGCAACGCCCTTTGACCCCTGCATCCTCATACCCCCTGGTATTCCCTCCTCTGAAACAATGAAAGTAGGCGGAACAAAATCAAAGCTCCGCTTTTACGGAAAATGCACTCCCAAATAATTTACGGCACAGTTAAACATACAAACATTTTCATTGTTAATTTTTATGCAGGGAAAATAGGGGAAATTTGGATCCTTTATTGCAGTTTTACACCCTTGGAAGAAAAACGAAATTCAGGAGAGCTTTGCAGTGCATTTTCCATCACATTTTCATAGCTCTCAGTTCGAGGCTCAATAAAAATCATGCACAATTCATTTTCAGTTCCACTTTGCGAATTTTATTCCTCTTTAAGAGTTTCGCGAGGAGAACGATGAAACACTCAGTCGTAAAATTAAATTTCTCCGCAATTAATTCCGATCTCTTCCTCTCTTGGGGAAAACTTCGCTGGAATTTTTATCGCTGACCCGTAATGACCTTCGCATCGATTTCATCGCCTCCCACTTCCCACCCTCCTCCACTTTGTTTTATTTTCTTTTAATTTATTTATCTTTTTCGTAGATATTTCGCTTGAAGTTGATTTTATGCTCCAGCTAACTCTGTCTCCGTCTTTCCATCTCTGTCTTTCCTATGAACTTTTACGGGTTTTTGGTCGCCTTTCCTGTCGCCTTTTAATTGTGTTTAAATTATTGCCGGGAAGGGGGGATGGGAGCTTCGATTTCTGTTTATCTTCAGCAATTTCCACTAAGAGCGGAATGAATTTTCTTTGAAATTTATTGCTCCGGAAATTAAAGGAACTTTACGAAAGAAAATGGTTCAAGGGAATGACTCTAGAGAACTTAGTTTTATATTCAGTATATAATAAAGTAATTTGTATCTGCCCAAAATCATAACAAACCGATAGATTAGTAAAATCCAAATGGTTATATCAAATTACCATAAATTATTATAATCTATTTATTGACCCCACCAATTTCTTCGACACTTAAACTCCACCCCAAAGATCCCAGATACGTAAAACTTTCTCCAGAACAACAACAGGCTCAAGTTTTCTATTACGTCGCTGCATTTTCATTGCTGATTTTTATCACGGGCACATTGAAAATTTACGACTTTGCTCAGCGCATAAATTCTGCGCCGTTTGCCAATTTTTATTATCTGCAAAATACGTTATGCGCATCTGAGGAATACACGAGAGTAGGGAGCATCTAATGGATACATGAACCCAAATTGAGACACTTTGCATAGACCAAAGCAATCATCCTCCCCTCGAAAGAAGTCGGGAAACTTCTCGGGAGGGAAAGCTCGAAAAATGAGCCAAGAAATAATGATAAAAGGTGAAAAATGCACTTAGCGGGCAGGGATAGCAGAAAATGCTAAGCGTAACTTATTACGAAAGAAGGAGGAAGGGAAAGCATAAAGAAGGAAAAGAAACTTTCCGCGGAAACTTCAGCTGCATGTGTTGCATACTTTGTGGGGCTCCAAAGAAAGCATGAAAAACGAGCAAAGGGAAAAGGAAAACATTGTGAAATTTCAGCCCCAAGTAAACGGGAAAAACAAAATTTTAATGTCCCCCATAGGAAAGGGAGAAATAGGGAAAAGTTTCCTCCTCCGATTGCGATGCAAAATGTTGTCACTTTGTATCCTGACAGCCAGGATCATCAATCGCTGCACCCAGAAAAAAATCCGTTCGAAACGTTCAAAAATCAAGCCCAAACGGGGTCAAAAAGTGCGTAAGCCCGTTTGTTGTCAGTTCATGAACGCTTGTTCATAAAATTTGAACGAAATATTTGGCATGTTTTGCGAACGAATGGGGTCAGTTTTAGAACATTTTGGGGTTAATTTGAGAACAAAAAGTTCATAAAAAAACAAAAATAAACAAGATTTCTGTACTTGCCACTTGCTGTTTTTACTGTGCGCCTGGTAGAGATGTATTTAATATTCTTTTTTTTAGTGGTTGAATTATTTTTAATACATGTTATATTTTAGAATTTGTTGTTGTCATATAGTTTATTTATTATTAGAAGTACATATTAACATTAGAAATAATATTTTATTAAAACTTACGATTCACGACGTCCTCTCTCGGGCTCGAACCTGGGCTACTCTATGTCAAAGGCGGACGGTCTAACAGCTGGACCACGGAACCAATTTTTCAAGTACGGACAAACGGTGCACTAGACTTGCATGTTTTTCGGTCCGGGAAGGAAATAGTTTATGAACAGCGTTCGCAATTTCAGAACCATTGTTCATAATCTGACCACAATCGTTCAAAGCTCAACACTTTTCTGTGACGCGTTCATAATTTTACCAATAAGTTCATGATTTGACCCCGCGGCGTTCTTTTTTCATGAACGAAAAATAGCGAACGGATTGTTCGTAAATCAAGAAAAATGTTCTTGATTTTTTTCGTTCTTTTTTTTCTGGGTGTGCTCTCTTTTTCTCTGTCACCAAGGATCCCTCAGAAAAACGTAAGAAACGGGAATATAAATAAAGGAAGACACCCCAAAACCCCAACATTTTTCCAGCCAATAAATTTTCAATTTCCGTCCTGAAATTTGCAATTTATTTCACTGCAGCAAAGCTAATTTCCACTTTGCTCCTTTGTAAGAACCTTTGAGAGAGTTTTCCTAGGTGGACGGTTAGTTTTCCCCGTAGTTTTCCACACAAGCTCACAAGAGTTTATCGAAGGACATAAATACGCCGGCAAATTGCATTGTCTGGTCCCAGGATTGCACTTTATTAGATAAGCAAAATAAGAGGTAAACATCTGCCGGGATTCCCGCAATCCTTTGACAAGTAAACAACTGGAAAAGTTCACCCTCCATTTTCCCCATAAATCACGGCATTTTCCCTCAATGGAGGGCTGTCAGCAATTTGATTTGATTTGCAGACGCTGCGAAAATATTTCATAAATATTTACCCACAATTTTTTCCCGATTTTTTAACACTTTTTCTGGGTTTTTCTGCTTATCGCAGGCGAACATTTGCAACTGTGAAAATATTTTCGCGCTTTCCGTTTGTTTTTCCCTTGCTACTTTGTATTGCAAATATTTTCCACCATTTTTGCACTTTATTTGCCTGGAAGGGCGTGTCCGAGGGGGCGTGGCTGTTTGTTTTCCTTTGATGTGCTAAATTGGTGCACCGATTGCATTCGAAATGAGATTTGATCGCCTTGAAATCGTGAGAAGTTAACTGGGGGTTATGGAAACAAGGAGGTTGGCAGCCCTTAGTTTGCATACTCAACTCTCGCAACAGAGATTTTTATCCTTTCTGCGCTTCGGGACAATATCCATTTGATTTTAACGACTTGCGAGCAAAGTTTCCCCGCAGGCAACTCGAATCCTTTCCAAGTGAAACATTAAACTTTGCCCCATCAGAGAAATAAGGATAACAACAACATGGTGAAGGATATCAGCAGACAGAAAGGCAGTCGGGATAATGGCCAAACGAGACATGACAGCAATGAGGGAAAACATTTACAATAATCCCGAGGAAAGGTTAAAGGCGCGACATTTCCATAGCATTTTCTTTTGTTTTTAGGGTCGTTAGAAATAAATGTATAAATCCAGGGTCATGGCACATTATAAGCTTTGAATCACTTAGCTGATGTCTAACCAAACCAAAAATGGAAAATGGGAGGGAAAAAAAGAAGCACAAATTGTGTTTAAATAGGCCACGTCCACTTTCCATCCTCTCTCAACCACTCCTAATATAATTTGTCTAATTAACTCATTCTGGTTTATCCTTCAACACCCCTTCCTATTTCCTTTTTTAAACCCCTTTTCGCAGGATTTCTGTTGGCTCCGTTTGAACTTGGCAAAGGGAATCCTTTAGAGCCTCTAATTATGCCAGTTGGCTAAAAATGCGAGTGGCGTTGCCTAATTGCAGGCGACTAACGCGAAGGCGGCTCACGTGGCGTATGCGCAACGTGGGATAACTTTTCCCTTTTCGCTTCTTGGGGTGTTGTTTCTTGGCGCCTTACTTTTAATGAAATCACGCACAATTTGAGGGGTGTGGGTGCGTCATGAGTTCAGCTAAGAAACAAGGGAACAAAATTGTGCCTTTGATGGCTAAATTTGGCGTTTAATCAGGTCTTAAGATACAAATATCTGCGCTAGAATTCAAGGAAGAATCTGCAGTAACCCTTCACCACAATGATGTCCTTGTCTCCTCATTCGCCTGCAATCCTTTTGTGGTTTTTCACAGTTTCCCAAGGAGATGAGAAATTCATTCAAGGGGAACAACAATCCACAATTGTAGGCCATTTTGTGTTTAATTAAGCTCGAACTGCCAATGGTTAAAGTCGCTCTCCCTTTCGAAAGAGAAGCAGATTCATTTGGCCATGCAAATTGGAAGACCCGCAGGAAGTCCAAACACCTGAAAGGAGCCTCGACCTTCGTGATTGTTGCCCTCTATTTACTCCCCGTTTGTTTGCTGTGGTCAGCAATTAAAAATTCAAACTACAGTTGTGCCGAGAAATGCCTTACTAATTCTAATTGCAAACTGTGTTGCGAATGTCCCCAAAGGACCCACAAAGGACACCCCGAGGATGCGGCTCAGCTGCTCTCAATTGTTATGAAAATGCGGTTGGATAATGGAAAGAATCTGCTTAGATATTTACAAGCAAAGTGGTTGGGAAAGTGCTTCTGAATTAATTGAAATCTGGTTGGGCAAGGATTTGTTTCGGAGCTTGTTCATCTCCGTAGATTACTTAAAAATAAGGAATATTTCTCTTATCACCCTATTAAATGGCCAAGGGTCTCTCTTATATTGTCACTAGCATTCTGCCAAAAACAAACTTTAAAAGGTGCCAAATAAACACCACTAATGAAAAAGTAAAAGAGGGGAAATTCCAGGTGACAGCTGCTAAAAGTTTGCCAACATAACTGCCAAAGTGGAAGGAAGCTGGAAAAGCGTTAACTTTGCAACAGTGTCAAAAACTGCAGGCGCATCGGGAAAACAAGTTTAACCGTTAGAAAGTTTGTAGTGGGCATTGGAGAAAAGGTAAAAAAGTGGATGTCAGTTTAGAAATGTGTCTAAATGGGTTTTCACATCAGTTATTGAGAGGTCTGTGATATCAATTTAGCCTAATTGAGTTCAAGGACATCAACAATTTTCTTCTTATTCCCTTTTCTGATTTTCTGCTCACATCTCACCAGCTCATTGAGACAAACCTGAATTTAATTTAATTAAATGCAGTATATTTAATGCTCTACAGATATAACATTATAATTGTTAGTAATTTTCCCGACAATACAGTTCACCAGTAGAGGGCCAAAGTCACCCTCCCTTAACCAATAATTTAGAATAATTAGTTTGCTTATCTGGTTGACCATCGTTTTTCTATCAGCCCTTCAGCACTCAACGGTCGATGTGTAATTTTCGATTCACAAATTACTCCGAGTCGGACTTCAATAATGTTACGACCGAAACTCGTCCATCGTTTTCGCCAGAACTTGGCCCATTTCACCCTGAAGGCAACGTTGTATTTATCCTGGGTCCTGGGACTATTTCCCTTCACATTCGACGCCAGAAAAAGGCAACTGCATCGCTCCAAGTGGCTTTTGGCCTATGGTTTGATTTTGAACACACTTCTGATCGTTTTGTCCTTGCTGCCATCTACTGACGATCACAATGACATCAAGGTGGAGGTTTTTGAGCGTAATCCCCTGGTAAAACAGGTCGAGGATCTCGTGGAGGCCATAGGCTTAATAACCACAGTGGTGACCCATTTGCGGATCTACTGGAAATCTAAGGAATTAGTGGCGATTCTCAACGAACTGCTGATGCTGGAAAATCGTCACTTCAGTGAGCTCATCCTCGGCGACTGTTGGCAATTCGATAGGTATGTGATCGAAAAGGGTCTGCTGATAATTCTGGAGCTCGGTTCCTCGCTGGTGATTTACTTTGGAATTCCGGATAGCAAAGCCGTTGTCCACGAGGCAGTGTGCATCTACATTGTGCAGCTGGAAGTCCTCTTGGTGGTGATGCACTTTCACCTGGCAGTGATTTACATATACCGCTTTGTGTGGATTATCAACGGACAACTTTTGGATATGGCCAGAAGATTAAGGAGAGGTGAAAGTGTGGATCCTGAGCGCATTCAAAAGCTCCTCTGGCTTTATAATCGCCTTTTAGATCTGAATAACCGACTGGCCACCATTTACGACATCCAGGTGACCTTCTTTATGGCCACCCTGTTCTCGGCCAACATTATTGTGGGTCATGTGCTGGTCATCTGTTGGATCAACATCCAGAGATTTTCGCTGGTGGTCATGATTCTGCTCTTTCCACAAGCGCTGATCGTCAACTTTTGGGATCTCTGGCTGGGAATCGCCTCTTGCAATTTGGCCGAGAGCACGGGCAGAAAAACCTCCACGATCCTGAAGTTATTCAACGACATTGAAGGCATGGAGGAGGAAGTAGAGAGAAGAGTAAGTGGGTATACAGAAAAATATTAAAAATATTATATAGGTATTATAGTTTCTACTTTTCCCTTAGATAGCTGAGTTCTCTTTCTTTTGCATTCACCGGAGGCTGAGAATTCGGCACCTTGGATTATTCGACATTAACTACGAGATGGGCTTCCACATGATCATCACCAATATTTTATATGTACTTTTCTTGGTGCAATTCGATTACATGAATTTAAAATTCAAAGCAGACGATAGATATGATCAACAAATGTAAAACATTTCATTTTTAAAGTGGTTATTTATACTTTCTCTTTATGGATATAAAATAAATCATATTATTGCTATAATATCTTCTTTAATACTAAGTAATTTGGGAGATATATAGTTAATAATTTTTAACTATTTATAGTTAGTTTGTATCGTTCTGGTAATATTAGTGTGCACAATAATAATGAGACTTATTGCTTACCCTTAAAAATAATAGGTATGTTTCTATCTTTATTCTACCATTAATTTGTATATTACCGACACTCCTTGTTCTCTCTGAAATCGATATTTCATCACCGTATTAATAACTCTAACGGCTTTATATAGATGTTTAACTTTATTATCCATCTGGACTTTATTTAATGGCTAATTGTTGTTTACATTAGTAAAATTGTAAAATGGGAAAATATTTTATTTTTCACTCGCAGTTAGAAATGTTGGGATCACGTCGCAACTTTAGTCCCCTTTTGGCGAGGTTCCTCCTGAAGGCTGCACTCTATGGATCCTGGCTATTAGGATTATTTCCCTTCACCTTTGATTCGCGAAAATGTCAAATTATACGGAATCGATGGCTTCTATTTTATGGATTAATTTTGAATTTCTTTCTTCTGAGCCTAATGGGTTACTACGTAAGTCAAAAACCGGAAAAAATAGAGGCCCTTGGACGAAATCCTCTCCTGAATATGATATACATGTTTTCTGGAATAATGGACCTCTTCTCAGCCGTCATAATACACTTTATGAATTTTTGGGGAAGTGAAAAAGTTCAGGAGATCGCCAACGAACTGTTAACCCTTGAGTATCAGGATTTTTCTGGTAGAAATAGTCCTAAATTTAACCGTTATGTTATACAAAAGTCATTAATTGTGATGGGACAACTACTATCCGTGTTGGTTGTGAATTATGGAATGCCTGGAAATAGACCCTCCACCTTCCTAATGATCTTTACATGCGTGATTCAGGTGGGCATTAATCTTAATAGCATACACTATTATGCCGGAGTGCTTTTCATCTATCGCTATATGTCGACAATCAACGATAAGCTCCAAGACCTAGCTGACCTATTCAAAGTGAGTTCCCTGGATAACTCCCCAAGAATTCGCGAATTGGTCTCGTTGTATAAACGGCTTCTGGAGTTAAATAAGAAATTAATATCGGCCTACGAATTGCAGATGACTCTCATGCTAACAGTGGGTTTAGTGGGAAATATTGTGATTATATACTTCCTTATTGTCTTTGGAATAAGCATGGGTAGAACTTCCATCTCTCTGATGGTTTTTCCGCACACTTTGCTAATTAATATCTGGGATTTTTGGTTGAACATCGTTGTATGTGAACTCACGGAAAACACTGGTAGAGAAACCTCATCTGTCCTACAACTTTTTACTACTCTTGAGCAAAATGATGTTGAGCTAGAGAGAAGTGTATGTATATAAGAGCATTTTCTTCTAATAAATAAATGTTTTCCTTTTCAGCAGTTAAATGAATTCGCTTGGTTGTGCAGTCACCGCAAATTCCGATTTCAGCTGAATGGACTTTTTTCGGTAAATTATAAGATGGGTTCCAAATGATATTGACCAGCTTTCTATATTTGATATATTTAGTTCAGTTAGACTATATGAATTTGTAATTTAATTTCTTAAATTTAGGAAATGTAAGAAGGAACGTTAAAGTCATTTAGAATTTTTTGTTATTATTTTAAGAACGTTTGTTCCTATATTAAGTACAAAATGTAATAAAAAACAGTCGTTAAATTAAGATATTGGTTCCTTTTTTCCTCAGTTTATAGTCGTTCCTGTAACTCTTAGTAATTGCTCACTCTTATTCCCCTTTTCTACGTTTCTCCCTCAAATCGATACTTCATCACCATATTAATAACCCTAAAAGGGTTTACTTAGATAGTTACCTTCATTATCTATCAGTGGGGTTAATGGGGCTATTGTGGGGTAAATTTTATTCAACTCGTTTGTTTAAATTTGTAAAGTTGGTCTGACCATTTTATTTTTCATTCGCGTTGGAAATGTTGGATTCACGTCGCGACTTTTGTCCTCGTCTGTCGAGGTTCTTCCTAAAAGCTGCTCTTTATGGATCCTTGATATTTGGACTATTCCCCTTTACCTTTGACTCGCGAAAATGTCAGCTTAGACGGAATCGATGGCTTCTGCTCTATGGCCAAATTGTGAATTTTTCACTTATAAGCCTACTGGTTTACTTTGCACTTCGGAAACCGGAAGCACTTGAAGCCCGTGCAACGAATCTTGTATTGAACAATGACATACTTGGTAACTGAAATAATGGAAACCTTCTTAGCAGTCGTAATTTATTTGACGACTTTTTGGGGTTGTGAGAAAGTTCGGACGATTGCCAATGAACTTTTAACCCTTGAGTATAAGGATTTTTATGGTATAAATTGTCTTAAATTTAACCGTTATGTAATACAAAAGGCCTTTATTGTGCTGGCACAATTTCTATCAGTGTTGGTTTTGTATTATACCATGCCTCAAAATGGGCCCTCCACCTTCCTAGTGATATTCTTTTGCGTGATAGAGATGGTCATGAATCTGAATAACATGCACTATTACACCGGGGTGCTTTTCATCTACCGCTATGTGTGGTCAATTAATGGACAACTCCAAGACCAAGCTGATCAATTGAAAGATAATCCCCTGGAAAACTCCTCAAGAATTCGCGAATTACTCTGTTTGTACGAACGGCTTTTGGAGCTAAGTAGGAAATTAGTAGCGGCCTACGAATTGCCGATGACTCTTATGCTAACGGTTGGATTACTAGGCAATATTGTGATTATATATTTCCTAATTGTATTTAAAATCAGCATGGGTGAGACTTCCATCTTTCTGATGGTTTTCCCACACTCTTTACTTATTAATATGTATGATTTCTGGCTTAACATCGTGGTATGCGAACTCACGGAAAATGCTGGGAGAAAAACATCATCTGTCCTAAAACTTTTTTCTACTCTTGAGCAGGAAGATGTCGAGCTAGAGAGAAGTGTATGTATGTTAAGGAATGTTTTTCAAATCAATAAATGTATTTCCTTTCTAGTTAAATGAATTTGCTTGGTTGTGCAGTCACCGCAAGTTCCGGTTTCAGCTGAATGGACTTTTTTCGATAAATTATAAAATGGGTTTCCAAATGATCGTAACCAGTTTTCTTTATTTGATATATTTAGTTCAGTTTGACTACATGAATTTGTAAGGCCTTTCGTAAATTTAATAAATGTAATAATAATATTACTGTGCTAACAAATTTCAATAATTATATGTCTTTTCTCATTCTCCCCCATTTTACCTTAAATCGATATGTTACCCCAAAGGGCATAGGGGAACAAGCCTGGGAAAACTGCCCCAGGCGATATTGCAAAATTTTAGATGAGGATTGGTAGATAGGAACCTAATCGATAAGAATTCCAATTTTCAAATATTTTGATCCGCTGGTTTACGAGTAATCTGCCGCAACTAAAGAACATATCACTTGATGTATCTTCCCTTCGGTGGTTCTTAAGAAAACTTTTTGATGCCAATAATTTTTGTGTTAACCTTCAAGAATGTCAGCCAATCTTTGGATTTTTACCATTCTTATAAGCTACCAAAAATCGCGATTCAAATTTTCAAAAAATTGGTTCAAGACTTTCCAAGTCTGACAACACCGCCAATTTTTTACAGTTTGTGTGTCCTATAACCATCTACTTCATATAAAATATTCATAATTTTTCGAGTGGTGCAAAAGTGTTAAACAAACAAAAAACTGAAGAATTTATTTCTGGAAGGGTAGGAATTAGAGCTTGAAAATTATCGATAAATGATAGTATCGATATTTTCGATACTTTATCATTATCGTATCGATAATATCGATGATTTCAAGGAAAGCAAAGACAAATTAAAAATAATTTTATAATTCTGTTAATACCACGTATTATTATTATATACATGCATAATACACTTACATTATTATTAATATTATTATTAGAAAAAATCGCGGGTAATTTATTTAATTTTAATTTCCGGTTTTCATTATTAAAATGCACTTTCAGACTAAAGGATCGTCCTCTTAAGAACTCGTGGTTTATTTATGTTTGATCATTGAGTTGAGTTGCGTCACATGTCTAGAAAGACACCAATTCTTAGTCAAAGACATTCACGGCTTCTTAAGAATTTTTTTTAAAATATATTATGAGGAAATACTTATGTAAAATAATAGAACAAACCTTTGTTCCATACCATTTTTTGGTACTAAAGAAGAACAAATTCCTCCTCTTCTGAAGAATTCCCGGTTGCTTTTTTTTTTGATCCTTTGCCAAAATTGCTCAAACGATCTTCGTTTTGTTTGTTGTTGGTATTAAAAGAACGAGAGTTCCTCCTTTCCCCAAGAAATCGCGGTTCTTTCATTTTCGATTTTATGCCACAACCTATGGTTATTTTCCCCTACTTTAATTGATACTATACCATAAAGAAGTAAAAATTCCTCCTCTTCTGAAGAATTCGCGGTTGTTTTTTTTTGGATCCTTGAGTCCAAATCGCTCAAACGATCTTCGAAAAGCGACCAATTCTTATCAAAGGCTATGAATTCGCGGTTTCTTGAGATTTTTTAATAGCGGACAGAAGGTCGGTAGCTGCAACCAAGACTTTGTTTTTGGTACTAAAAAAACCAAAGTTCCTCCTCTTCCCAAGAACTCGCGGTTCTTTTATTTTCCATTTTTTGCCATAACCTATGCCCTTTTCGCCTACTTTTAAGTATTTCATAATATCTATGGTACCAAAGAAGAATAAAATACCAAGAACTCGCGGTTCTTGCATGGTAATTTGTCCCTACTTTAAGTGATTTTGTATTAAAAGTTATTTTGGTCCTCAGAATTAAAGAGTGAAATCTGTTCGTTTCTCTCTAATAAAACGTCAGAAAACATCGATATTATAGATAAATATCGATGTTTGAAAAATATCAGAAGTATCGATAATATCGATACTGATATCGATAATTTTCAAGCTCTAGTAGGAATGGAGTCAATAAAATATATTTGGCTTGTAAATAGTTAGTTCTTAGACCAGAATTATTATCAAAGAGTAAAGTTTTTAATATTATGGGTGAAAAGTGGTCCGAATTATAAAATGTTTGGCATGTAAATGTTTGCTTGTAATTGATTTAATAGGGACCCAGTCCCAGTCTAGTCCCCACAGCTTCGAATTTCATATCCTCCCTGGATAGAGATTTCATAAGAAATCCTTTGAGCATGGATGTCCCACAAATACTTTATTTATGTGATTCTAAAGAAATCGCGGTCCAAAGAGGATTATTTAATTTGCGATCCTTTCGGTACCATCGTTATTCTAAAAAGCAAGATAGTAATTTGAAAGCTTTAATATGCGGAGCACGATAACAAATTGTTAACAAATTCGCGCAATAACAACGGTGCCGAAATCTCGCATATTAAATAATCCTCTTTGGACCGCGATTTCTTTAGAATCACATAAATAAAGTATTTGTTGGGCATCCATGCTCAAAGGATTTCTTATGAAATCTCTGTCCAGGGAGGATATGAAATTCGAAGCTCTGGGGACTAGACTGGGACTGGGTCCCTATTAAATCAATTACAAGCAAATACAAACATTTTATAATTCGGACCACTTTTCACGCATAGTATTAAAAACTTTACTCTTTGATAATAATTCTGGTCTAAGAACTAACTATTTACAAGCCAAATATATTTTATTGACTCCATTCCTACCCTTCCAGAAATAAATTCTTCAGTTTTTTGTTTGTTTAACACTTTTGCACCACTCGAAAAATTATGAATATTTTATATGAAGTAGATGGTTATAGGACACACAAACTGTAAAAAATTGGCGGTGTTGTCAGACTTGGAAAGTCTTGAACCAATTTTTTAAAAATTTGAATCGCGATTTTTGTTACCTTATAAGAATGGTAAAAATCCAAAGATTGGCTGACATTCTTGAAGGTTAACACAAAAATTATTGGCATCAAAAAAGTTTTCTCAAGAACCACCGAAGGGAAGATACATCAAGTGATATGTTCTTTAGTTGCGGCAGATTACTCGTAAACCAGCGGATCAAAATATTTGAAAATTGGAATTCTTATCGATTAGGCTCCTATCTACCAATCCTCATCTAAAATTTTGCAATATCGCCTGGGGCAGTTTTCCCAGGCTTGTTCCCCTATGCCCTTAATAACCCTAATAGCTTTTATATAGATGGTTAACTTTAACAGCCATCAATGCTTCGTTAAGGTCTCTTTTGTTAATAAGTTTCTGAACATTCCCCGCACATTTTTTCCTGTGTTTGCTTACAAACGATATATCCATAGTTAATTGGGCCATTCCACTTCTTTCTCGTGGTGGGAAATGTTCGGTTCACGACGCGAGTTTCGCCCATATTTGGCAAGAATTATCCTAGAGTCGGTGCTATATGGATCGTGGCTAGGCGGTTTATTTCCCTTCATCTTTGATTCCGAAAGACGTAAAGTGAGGCGCTCTCGATGGCTTGTTGTCTATGGCCTAGTTGTGAATTATCTAGTTCTGTTCGTTCTGTTATTCCTTGGATTTCAATATCAGAACCTGCGCAAACTAGATGCCTTCGAGCGAAATCCTGTGCTGGAGAGGGTAAACGTGCTAATTACACTGATGAGCCTTTTCTCAGCCGTTGTGATCAATTTTATGAATTTTTGGGGAAGCAAGAAAGTGGAGGAAATTGTCAACGAACTTTTAACTCTAGAGTATCATGACTTTCGAGGTCTGAATGAAAAAAACTGCCCAAAATTAAACTGCTTTGTGATTCAAAAGTGGGCGGCTATGGTGGGTCAGCTTATATCCTTTTTAACGGTCAACTACGGAATGCCTGGAAACAGAACTCATATATCTCTAGTGCTTCTTAGCTGCTGGTTGCAAGTATCCGTCTGCTTTAATATCATGCAATATTATTTCGGAGTACTCCTAATCTATCGTTATGTGTGGCTGATAAATGGACAACTCGGAGACCTGCTGAATCAACTGAACCTGAATCCCACAATAGCATCGTCGAGGATTCGCAACAATCTCTCCTTGTACAATCGTCTTTTGGATCTAAATAAGAAATTGGTGTCCGCCTATGAATACCATATGATACTAATTCTCACTTCTTGGCTAGCTGGCAATATTGTGGTTAGCTTTTTTCTGATTGTGTACGGAATTAGTATGCAAAAGTGCTCGATATTTCTGATGGTCTTCCCGCAATCATTGCTCATAAATGTTTGGGATTTTTGGTTGACTATTGCCGTATGCGATCTGACCGAGAGGACTGGTAGGAAGACCTCAACAGTTCTGAAACATTTTACTGATATTGACTATAAGGATGATCAGCTGGAAAAAAGTGTGAGTATATGTATACTTGTAATGGAAAAAATTTGTAATATATAATAGAATTTTTTTCCCCTCAGGTTAACGAGTTCGCCTGGCTGTGCAGTCATCGCAAGTTCCAGTTTCAACTATGTGGACTTTTTCATGTTAACTACAATATGGGTTTCCAAATGACCATAAGCAGTTTTCTATATTTGGTTTATTTAGTTCAGTTTGATTTCATGAACTTGTGAAACCTTTTCTTTCATTTAATAAAATGTATCTTAAGTTTTATAATAGTGTCTTTTTTAATTCTTGCTTTATTGGTATTCTAAGTTGTCCTAAAGTTCTGTATATTAGCGGCATACCTTACTCGCCGCAAGCCGAAAGTTCACCGCCGTTTTAATAATGCTAAAAGCGTTTATACAGATGGTTAACTTGTAGCAGCCATCAACACTTCATACAGCGACCTATTATTTCTATACACCTTTACCACTTTTCCCGCATTTTTATATACTTAACCAATTCATTTGAATCTTGCGTTCGGAAATGTTTGGTTTACGCCGCGAGTTTCGTCCTCCTTTGACAAGGCTCATCCTAAAGACAGTATTATATGGGTCCTGGGTACTTGGATTGTTCCCCTTCATCTTTAACTCCAGAAAATGTCAACTGAGGCGCTCTCGATGGCTTCTTTTTTATGGCGGAATTATGAACTATTTCCTTCTGTTTTTCATGGTATTTCTCGGGTTTCAGTATCAGAAAGAACACAAACTAGAGGCCTTCGAACGAAATCCTGTGCTGGAGAACATAAACATTCTAATTGCTGTGATAAGCATGTTTTCAGCCCTTGTGATACATTTTATGAATTTTTGGGGAAGCAAGAAGGTAGAGAAAATCGTCAACGAACTGTTAACCCTGGAGTATCGAGACTTTAAGGGTCTCAAGCTAACAAATTGTCCAACATTTAACTGCTTTGTGATTCAAAAATGGGTGACTATGATGGGACATTCTGTTACTTTTCTGATGGCCAACTACGGATTACCCGGAAACGAATCCCATTTATATCTAGTGCTCCTAAGCGGCCTAGTGCAAGTATCCAACAATTTTAATAAAATTCACTATTATGTGGGCATCCTGTTGGTCTACCGCTATGTGTGGATAATAAACAGACAACTTAAGGACCTGGTGAACCAACTCATATTGAATCCCACAACAGACTCATCGAGGATTTGCCAATTGCTCTCCTTGTACAATCGCCTTTTGCAGCTAAATAAAAAATTGGTGTCCACTTACGAATTCCACATGATACTGATGCTTACAGCTTGGTTAGCTGGCAATATTGTGGTCGTCTACTTCTCAATAGTCTATGGAATTAGTATGCATAAAGTTTCGATCTTTTTGATAGTCTTCCCGCAAACGATGCTCGTAAATATTTGGGATTTTTGGTTGACTGTTTCCGTTTGTGAGCTCACCGAGAAAGCTGGCAGAAAAACCTCATCACTTCTGAAACGGTTTGCTGATCTTGAGTATAGCGATGATCAGCTGGAAAAAAGTGTGAGTATATACTTGAAAATATGGAACATTTTTGTTTCATTTAACTCAGTAATATTTTCCACAGGTAAATGAATTCGCGTGGCTGTGTAGTCATCGTAAATTCCAATTTCAACTGTGTGGACTCTTTCATGTAAACTACAAAATGGGATTCCAAATGATCATAACCAGTATTCTATATTTGCTTTATTTGGTTCAGTTTGATTATATGAATTTGTGAAACGTTTTCTTTTATTGAATAAAATCATAGCTTCTGTACTCTAAGTTGTCTCAAAACCCTGTACACTAGCGACATTCCTTATAAGTCCCGATTCGCTGGCTTATCGCCGTTTTAATAATGCTAAAAGCGTTTATATAGATGTTTAACTTTTTACAGCCGTCAATACTTCGCACAATGACCTTTTCTCATTTCTTTCTTTACACTTTTCTTAATTTTCACAGTACATTATTGTAGTTCCCCAACTCACTTGACCATCGTGCTCGGAAATGTTTGGTTTAAACCGTGAAGTTCGTCCATTTTTGGCCGGACTCATCTTGAAGACAGTGTTATATGGATCCTGGGTACTTGGATTATTCCCCTTCAAATTTGATTTCCGAAAAAGTCAACTGAGGCGCTCTCGATGGCTTCTTTTTTATGGCTTAATTATCAACTATTCTCTGCTGTTGCTCTTGCTATTCCTTGGACTTGAGTTTCTGGAACTACGCAAAGTAGAAGCCTTCGACCGAAATCCTGTGCTGGAAAGAATTGACCAGCTAATTGGAGTGATGAGCATGTTTTCAGGGCTTGTGATAAATTTTATGAATTTATGGGGAAGCAAGAAGGTGGAGGAAATTGTCAATGAAATGTTAGCCCTGGAGAATCGAGATTTTAAGGGTCTAAAGATAACAAACTGCCCAAAATTCAACTGCTTTGTTATTCAAAAATGTATGACATTGCTGGGGCAGCTTTTAACTTATTTAACGGCTAACTACGGAATACCTGGAAACGAAGCCCATTTATTTATGGTGCTCTTAGTCTGCTTGCTGCACGTATCGCTTGTTTTTAATACTATGCACTATTATATTGGAATCCTGTTAGTCTATCGCTATGTGTGGCTGAATAACGCACAACTCGAAGATTTAGTTAGCCAACGGATTCTTATTCCCTCGACAGACTCGTCGAGGATTCGCCAAATTCTCGCCTTGTACAATCGCCTTTTGGATCTAAATAACAAATTGGTATCCACCTACGAATACCACATGATTCTAATTCTAACTTCTTGGCTAGCTGGCAATGTTGTGGTCGTCTACTTCTTCATTGTCTATAGAGTTAGTATGCGTAAATTCTCGATCTTTTTAATAGTTTTCCCCCAATCGTTGCTTATAAATATTTGGGATTTCTGGTTGACTATTGCTGTTTGTGATCTCACCGAAAAAGCTGGCAGAAAAACCTCAGCACTTCTAAAACGGTTTACTGATCTTCATAATGGAGATGATGAGCTGGAAAGAAGTGTAAGTGATTTATTCAAAAAATTTTCTAATATAAAATTAAAAATTATTTCCCACAGGTTAATGAATTTGCATGTCACCGGAAATTCCAATTTCAACTTTGTGGACTTTTTTCCGTAAACTACAAAATCGGTTTCCGAATGATCATTACCAGCTTTCTATATTTGCTGTGTTTAGTTCAGTTTGATTATATGAATTTGTGAGAAAAATGTTGTATTAGGTAATTACAATTAATTTATGGGAAATTGAAAATAATATTTATTGAGTGAATCAACTTGCTGTTTGTACGATTTCATTGATGGGGCAGGTTTAATTTCTCAACTATCCATTAATAAATTAAGCTTTTATTGATTTTAGTCATTTGAAGGAGGACAACCATCGTAGGTTTGTCAGTCGTTTAGCAATGTTCCGACTTCGTTGTGGTTTTAGACAACAGTTGGTCTACATTATCCTAAATTCTGTTCTGTACAGCTCCTGGCTGCTTGGAATTTTTCCATTTAAGTATGAACGTAAGCGGAAGAGATTGCATCGCTCAAAGTGGTTAATCCTTTACGGAATTTCCCTGAGCTTTAGCCTGCTTGTCCTGATGCTAAAGCAGACTGGAGAGAGCCAGAGAAACGGGGTCAAGTTGGATGTCTTTCAGAGGAACTTTGTGCTGCATCAAATCAGCTTGTTATTGGGAATATTTGGTGTGCTGACCATATGTGCGATGTATCTGCGAACCTTCTGGCGGAGCCGGAATCTGGAGGGGATCTATAACGAGTTGATGCTGCTCGAAGTCAAGCACTTTGGGTCTGATGCCGTGGAGTGTCCCACATTCGATGGCTATGTAATCAAGAAAGGATTCCTAATAGTCGCAGGACTGACCTCCACATGGATTTTGCACTTTGGGATGCCGGATCAAACGTTGTCAATAGCAAATCTTTTGGTTATTTCGTTGGTCAAATTGGGAACCTTTCTCCTGGCCATTCACTTTCATCTCGGTGCGGCCTTCATCTACCGCTTTGTGTGGCTCATAAACAGGGAACTCCTAATCTTGGTTAGTTCCTTGAGAAATAATCACAGGGTAAGCACCTCCAGAGTTCGTTTACTCCTCCGACTCTATGGAAAACTGGTAGATCTCTATGGAAGACTAACCGATTGCTACGACTATCAGACGGCCCTAATGATGATAGTCTTCCTGGCAGCCAACATCATTGTGTGTTTCTACATGATCGTCTACAGGATCAGTTTGAGCAAGATGTCCTTATTCGTAATGCTGATTATGTTTCCCTTGGCTCTGATCAACAATTTCCTCGATTTTTGGCTGACTATTGCCATTTGTGATTTGGTGGAAGGCACTGGAGGAAAAACTACAATGATCTTGAAGTTATTCAATGATATTGAGATTATGGATGAAGAGCTGGAGAGAAGTGTGAGTTGATATGCATGATATAACCTAAAATATTAACCGTAATATTTGTGTTTTCTTTTCAGATTTCAGAATTTGCCTTGTACTGCAGCCATCGGAGATTGAAATTCCTTCACTGTGGCTTATTCCACGTGAATCGAGAGATGGGCTTTGAAATGCTCGTCACAAGTGTTCTGTACCTGCTTTTCTTGGTGCAATTTGACTTTATGAACTTGTAACTCCCAGGCTTTCAATTAGTCTGGATTTCCGTTTAAAGCTGTTACTAAGTCTCCCAGACAGACAGATGAGATGCAATATTAAGCAGGTGACATCATGGGAAAAAGGGCTGAATCACTTTCCTCACAAGTGAATGACTTGTAGTTGTGGAAAATGTGAGGAAAATCGGAACAGGGCCGCCGGGCATAAGCTGCAGCAATAAAAGCCAAACTCCTTTGCCATTCCCTTAGTCTTAAACGAGGCTATGCAAAAAGCCAAAAGTAAAGCTCACAAAAACACCCGAGTCAAAGGCGTCTGGAGAATGGAGTGGCTTTTCCGTAGAAAGAAGTGCAATTAAGGCCAGCAAATGAATGGGGTTTGTGCTTTGCAGCAGGGATTCCCCTTTTACTATTCTGCCCGAACAATGGAACTTAAGTACAAGTGCAGCTTTGGGAGATTTCTACCTCTTTCTTACACACAAAAAACACTCATATATTAATGTAGAACATTAGAGGCTATTATTTTCGAGTAAAGAAAAATGAATTGGATTAAATCGGATAAGAAAGGTGCCTTAAATATTTAATATCCATTAAAATATATTTTTGATTTTATTGGATTTTAATTAAATCCAATTAAAGCTAAGACTTACAATGTCTCCGGATTTGTGTGCTATATTCCAAGCACCTGCGCTTGATTTATGCCTGTATTTCTGCACATTTTATCTATTATTCGTTTGTTCAGACATCGGCAACATTTAGGCCAGAAAACTACAACTGACAGGCAACAATTAGGCCAACAATGTGGGGTCGGTGGAAAAAGTCAGACAAAGGAAGCCCACACACACACAAACCAATCGGGGGTCCTTCGTCCTTGGCATCCTTGGCTGTCAGCTACAGGCCTCTGGTCCCTTTTCGCCTTTCTCGCCGAGGGATAGCACCATTATCTTCGATTATCGAGAGCACAAAGCCAGCAGCGATAACAGGGCTCACAGCAGCCACACTCGACACAATCGCGTAAATTGATTTTTATTATCCTGCGCCGGGGATTCCCCTCCTTCTCCACGGTATCCTCGAGTTTCTGGCAAATTTCCTGCTCATCTGCACGTTGGGCAAACAAATATAAACTCGAGTGTACACAAGCATTTGATTTATTGCCCTGGCCCAGGACATCCGCCAATTGTTTGGGCCACGTGGCGGCCCCCGCATCCTGGGGCTCCATTGTTTACACAATAAAATTCCAGCAGTGAAGTCAGCATTAGGTCAACATTCCTGCCATTGGGGGCGACTCGTCAACGCTTGCCGATAATTCGATTCGCTCATCTCGATTTGTGCCAGCTTTCAATATATTTTTATTAAAATGACAGCATCTGGTTATCGCTATTTCTTCTGCTGAGGAAAGCACATTTTCACCATTTTCACGGAGGCAAGAAAATTCATAAAAATATTTCCGTTTTATGATGATTCGCCCTGTCAGCAGAAATAGGCTCGAAATGGATTTCCCTTATAGTGATAGGTTCGCACATCTTCCCTTATTTTCGCCTCCATTATGAGACCATCTTGTTTATGGTATTGGTCGTTATATTGAGATGGAAATATTTTTGTAAATTAAAAGAATAAAAACTAAATATTTATTTCAATCAAAGGCCTAAATAATTTCAAAAGAAATATCTAATTTATCGTTTTTTCCATTATCATTTCCAACTTCTTTCGCAGAAAAGTGTAATTAAAGTTTTGCCAAGCGAAATTTCCTATAGCTACAATATTCAGTCAGACTTTCCACTAATTGCCCGGCTTTTCTTGGCTTCCTTCCATCGCATTTCCCCCCTTCCTCTAGTTTCATTTTAGCTGGAGACACAAATCGGCTTTGCTCGTCGCTGAATTGTTGTTTAAACTGCCAGCAACTTGCAGCAAATTGGCAATTATTTAATTTCGCAAACTTTTCTGAGCCAAACTTTCGAGGATAGCTCTCCTATTCCCTCCTCCCTTCGATCGGCTTATATAAATTGAGGGCTGGAGGCCAAAATTATAACGCATTGGCAAACTAATTAAGGCAGTCGGCTCGAATCAATGGAACAATTGGCGGGTATTTATCGTAATTAGGGAAAGGGTTTGAGGCTGAGGGTTTGCCCTTTCATTAACTGCTTGCCTTGAAGTTCAAAGTCCCCTTAGTGAACTCCCTTCGCTCTCGATCAAATACATTCCCCAATTTGCGGCTGCTGGAAAACATATAAATTCAAATTAAAAATCTGCTGATAAACTTTGACCTTTCATTTTCAGCCTTTGGCAATCCTTTTGGGTCATTGAACGTCCTTTACCTAAGAGAAGGCGAAAAAAGCGAGTTTCACCCGCTCCCTAATTACAATAAATGGTCAGTCAGCTCAATTTTGTGGAAAGCCTGGCGGCAAATTTTAATTAATTTGCCGAACAAGTTATAAATTGAGGTGAACTTGACGGCAGAAAAGTGTGAAGGGTTCGGATAAATTTGTATCTGATTTAAAGGAAGCGCTGAACCTTTTTCAAGCGGGTTTTTCCTGTAATAGTCATTTGGATAATTCGAAAGCTATTACATAAAATGAGATGTAGGTGCCCAATAAAATATATGTATATTCCCCACCCCGAGTGATTTTTATACTCTCATAAAATAATGGCTGAACATATAAATATTCCGCCAGACAAAAACAGACTAAGAGCGGAAATTATCGATGAAATTTACGAGCCGGGCTCATGAGCATGCGATGGAGAATTTTGGCCAACTAATGCGTCCATCAGGATTTTTATGGTGTAAACAAAGCAATGAACAATTTGCGCGCATTCCGGATAAAGCCAATAAATCAAATATATTGGCCGATGCGAAAGGGAGGAAATGTGGCCCGAAAGCCCCAAAAACTTTTTGCTGAGCCAAGTTGATTGTGGATGAGGGAATCGGGTAAGTGGCCAAGGGGGAAGTAGGGAGCTCGAAGGACTCGAAGGATAATAAAAATCAATTTACGCACTTTTGCTGTGAGCGACGTGTCCTTTGTAGTTGTTTTTATTGCCTCCTCTCCTGCCGATGTTGTTGATGTCCCCCTCGGCATTGTCTTCCTCATCCTGGCTTCTAATCGAGGCTAATGGCGGTGATTCCGGGGCTAAGAGTGGGGTGGTGGGTGGTGTTGGCCTGGCCTTGACAGCGGTTGGCCCCTGACAATAAGTGGCTAAGGGTCAGATTATCCGCAGCCTCAAGTGTTGATTTTTTAACAGGATTTCATCCTTGCACTAGGCACTTTAATGGTGGCTTTCGAAAAGGATTTTATTTCACTCCAGAAAGGCTGGGGTTTTCGGAAAAATCTTTGTATTTATATATTTTATTTTTTCCAAAGCTAGTGCTCTAATTTAAAAAGTACCGCTTAGCACTACAAAGCACGAATTTATTTGAATGGAAATCCGCAACAAAAGCCAAAACCCGGAGCACAATAAATCAGGAAAAACAAGCAGCCAGCAAGTAAGTAAGGAAAGTGTGGAAACAGCTGGAAAATCGCAGTCAGGGAAATTAGCAGAGCAGAGCACACCATGTGAATCACACAAGGGGCGAACAAAGAAAATGCACCAAAGCTGCTTTCGGCTTTTCCACTGTTTTCTCTGTTCTCTGTTTTCTCCGCCGCCATTGTTCGCCGGAAAATCCAGCTGCATTCTTAGCCAGCCAAAAAATACAAAAACCCGTTCATTTGTTGGCCTTAATTGCGCTGCTTTTCACAGCTACTCCATTTTCTGGGAATCCTTTTGACTTGTGCCCGTTCTCCTTTCGGCTTTTGCATGGCACATTTCTCCCTTTATTGCTGCATTTTTCCTGCTGATGTCCTGCGGCCATGTTTCCCTTCCCCCCAGTTGAAAAGTCAACAAGGCTTTCACTTAGACACGACTCCTTGTAAGCTCGGGGACATGCATCCCACTTGTTCTGAAACCCAACCCCCCATTCTTGAGCTGTCACTTGTTAGTCCTCCGAGGAGCTCCCCTTTCGAGAACCCTCGACTCCAGACGACACAAGGAAGTGCGAACCAATTAGGGGACACTTCCAGGGGCGCTTTTAATATGCTTTCTTCACAGGTTCCAAAAATCAAACTGAAGGAGGAACAGCAGGTACAGGAAGCTGGTGATGGCCATGCGAAAGCCCATCTCGTAGTTTACGTAGAACAAGCCGCAGTGCTGGAATCTCAGCCTGCGATGGCTGCAGAACAGGGCAAAGTCGCAGATCTATGAAAGGAATAATTAATTAATATTTTAAAAATTATTTAACATTTTTTAAGAGTGAATAAAAACCTACACTTCTCTCTAGTTTTACATCCAAATGTTTTATATCATTGAATAACTTTAGGATGGCCGACGTTTGTCTTCCAGTTCTCTCAGCCAACTCGCAGACCTCGATGGTCAGGCAGAAATCAATCATGTTGATAATCAAAGCCTGGACAAAGACCGCCAACTTGATGTCTACCTTGTTGTTCAGACTTATGGTGAAGATGATAAAGAAGTAGATGCCCAAAACGTTGGCGATCAGAAAACTGGCCATAACCAAGACCATCTGGTAATCGTAGATGGATGCCAGTCGATTGCTGATATCCAAAAGACGGTGGTAGAGATCTAGGAGGTAGTCCACCCTCTCAGGCTCCACATCTTCTCCACTCGCCAGTTTGTTCACCAGCCTGAGCAGCTCCCTATTCACAATCCACACATATCGGTAGACGAAAACCACTGCCAGGTGAAAATGCAGGGCTCCCAAGAGGACAGACAGCATCATCAGACATAAACTGGTGAGTCCTATAAAAAACTGGGCACTAAAGTTCGGCGACATTCCCATCTCCAGAATCAGCATGGATATCAGTTCCAGAATCACCGAGACACCCTTGTACAGGACAAACCTGTCGAAGCTGCAGCATTCCTCCACCGAATAGTGGCGAAAGTGGCGATGCTGGAGGTCCTGCAGCTCGTTCAGGATCCTCTCAATCTCACCGCTCTTCCAGAAGCCCCGCAGCAGCATTATGGACACCATCGAGAGGCTCTGAATGTCGTGAACTCGGTTTATCTGCTCCGCCAGTGCGTTCCGATGAAACACCTGCATTTTCAGCGGCGTCTCGCTCTCCGTGTCATTGGTGGCCACCAGCAGAATAAAGGCCACATTCAGGACAAGGCCATACACAATTAACCACTTGGAACGATGCAATTTCCTCGTCCAGCTGTCGTAGGTGAAGGGAAACACGCCCAGGATCCAAGAGCCATACAGAGCACCCTTCAGCGTGAGGCCAGTCAACTGCTGGCGGAAGCCACTTCCACTGGGGCGGAACATTCCGGCCGGAGAATCAACCTCGAATGGTCAGGAGTGCCAGCTGCGATAAGGTTGGCTGGATGTACAAATGTTTTCCGGCTGTAGTGTGGGAATTGCTGATGAGCGGATTACTTGTAGTGAACGACAGGCATTTCGGCAGAATAGCACTGGAAGAAATCAACGGAGTATATGAACTTAATACCCTTTTAACAACGAATTATTTTTTAAAGACAGAAAAGAAAATTAGTTTTAACTTTGAAATATTTTTTAAGTACCTATACCAAAAATTTAATTTAATTATATATTTTTTTCTCATCATATAAATATTTTGAGTGTAATTAATACATAACCTTCCCATTCTTTGTTAACCATTGTACATACTTTTTATAGGCCAAACGAGCTCTTTGTGCTCATAATGCGAGCAACATTTTCTGCGATTAAATCGCTTAATTAATTGGATGGACATGGAGTTGAAGTTCAGTTGAAGTTTTCCGCCCCCAATTTTCCCCACTTAGTTGGGTCATTCCCGAAGGCAGGCTCGTGAAAAATAATTTCGAGAGGCCAAAGGGAAACCTGAAAAGAAGCTCGAGAAGAGCCTCTCACTGCAATTCATCTGAAATCTGTGAAAAGCTTCGAGTGCGATAATATCCCCGGCATATTTCACTTCACATCTGGAGAGTTCTCCTGGAGATAGAGGAGGAGTTTGAGTGTTTGACTTGTGGGGAGGAATCGTCTCGAGAGGAAAATCTCCGAAGTGGTGCAAATGAAATTTCATTCAATTAGTGTGGCAGACGACAAGTTTGATGCCTGAATGAGCTGCAAAAATTCGAACAGAGAATCCGAGAAGAGTGTGGGAATAATGGTTGACGTCCAGCCATGCGTTTAAGTCCTTCAACCCAAATCGATGCTTGGACCTCAGATTAATTAGGCCCAATTGAAGCCTGAGACGCGTCAATAACCGAATTATCTTCATAGAAGTGGCAGCAACCGTTTGGACACATTGCTCCCCAGAAATTCGAGTTTTTTTAAACTTTTCCCCACTGGCCGCAACAAACTTTCGAACGGTTAAACTTGTTTTCCCGATGCGCCTGCAGTTTTTGACACTGTTGCAAAGTTAACGCTTTTCCAACTCCCTTCCACTTTGGCAGTTATGTCGGGAAACTTTTAGCAGCTGTCACCTGGAATTTCCCCTCTTTTACTTTTTCATTAGTGGTGTTTATTTTTGGCACCTTTTAAAGTTTGTATCTGACAGAATTCTCGTTACAATGGAAGAGCCGTCACCTTTGACCATTTTATTAACTGATAAGAGGGATAGTCCTTATTTTTATTTAAAATCCAAATTAAATCCTTGCCAAACCAGTTTTCAATTAATTCGGAAGCACTTTCCCATCCACTTTGCTTGTAAATTTGTAAGCAGATTCGTTCCATTATCAAACCGCATTTTCATAACAATTGAGAGCAGCTGAGCCGCATCCTCGGGGTGTCCTTTGTGGGTCCTTTGGGGACATTCGCCGCACAGTTTGCAATTAGAATTAGTAAGGCATTTCTCGGCACAACTGTAGTTTGAATTTTTAATTGCTGACCACAGCAAACAAACGGGGAGTAAATAGAGGCTCCTTTCAGGTGTTTGGACATCCTGCGGGTCTTCCAATTTGCATGGCCAAATGAGTGTGCTTCTCTTTCGAAAGGAAGAGCGACTTTAACCATTTGGAGTTCGAGCTTAATTAAACACAAAATGGCCTACAATTGTTGATTGTCGTTTCCCTTGCATGAATTTCTCATCTCCTTGGAAAACAGTTGAAACCACAAAAGGATTGCAAATGAGGAGACAAGGACATCATTGTGGTAAAAGGTCCCTGCAGATTCTTCCTTGAATTTTAGCGCAGATATTTGTATCTTAAGACCTGATTAAACGCCAAATTTAGCCATCAAAGGCACAATTTTGTTCCCTTGTTTCTTAGCTCAACTCATGACGCACCCACACCCCTCAAATTGTGCGTGATTTCATTAAAAATAAGGCGTCAAGAAACAACACCCCAAGAAGCGAAAAGGGAAAAGTTATCCCACATTGCGCATACGCCGCGTGAGCCGCCTTCGAGGCAGTCGCCTGCAATTAGGCAACGCCACTCGCATTTTTAGCCAACTGGCATAATTAGAGGCTCTAAAGGATTCCCTTTGCCAAGTTCAAACGGAGCTAACAGAAATCCTGCGAAAAGGGGCTTTAAAATAGGAAGTAGGAAGGGGTATTGAAGAATAAACCAGAATGAGTTAATTAGACAAATTATATTAGGATTGGTTGAGAGAGGATGGAAAG